>NC_072447.2:91677500-91980530 GCF_028878055.3 Symphalangus syndactylus
GAATATAGTAATTGTCAAATTCCTTTTTTAAAATGTCAAATTGATGACAGTGACAGTAATTCCTTTTATTTGCTCAGTTTCTATCCAAATGTTAATTTAAGGAATGTAGATAACTTTGGTTTACAAGAGCATTGAACACTGACCAGCAATCCAGTGGAATGTATTTGTTACTTTTACAAGTTTTCTTTTTTTTTCTTTCTTTCTTTTTTTTTTTTTTTTTTGCAGACAGTGTCTTGCTCTGTCGCCCAGGCTGGAGTGCAGTGGCATGATCTCGGCTCACTGCAACTTCTACCTCCTAGGCTCTAGCAATCTTCCCACCTCAGCCTCCTGAGTAGCTGGGACTACAGGTGCATGCCACCGTGCCCAGCTGATTTTTCTATTCTTTGTAGGATGGGGTTTCATCATGTTGCCCAGGCTGGTCTTGAACTCCTGGACTCAAGCAATCCATATGCCTTGGCCTCCCAAAGTGCTGGGATTACAGGTGTCAGCCACCATGCCCAGCCAACTTTTATAAGTTTTCTGATATAAAAAATTGCTTAGTTTATCATCTGTTTTCTCATGCAAATCATTCCTAACCATGCTGAGCAAAATAGAGGATAGAGCTCTGTGGCACAATACAGAGACTTTATTTTTAGTTGATATTGATCCATCAATTAGTATTCACCCAATATTTCAGCTACTATTCTTCTTTTTATCTATAAAAATGTACCTAGAAATGTGGACGTGTGCTAATTCATCTGATTTATAAAAATTCAGGTAATCTGTGCCTTCAATATTCCTGTTTTTACCACTTGGTAGCTTCCTGTTAATCTTTCTAGAGCTTTTATGTGCACATACAGAATATGCACATATGTGTATATCTGCATTCCTTTCTTTTTACACATATATTAGCACACTGTGTAAATAGTAGCATGCTATGAAACTGCTTTGCACATTGCCTTTTCTACGAAATATATCTTGGACATTATTCTGGAAAATCTAGATCTGCCACATTTTTAAATGGCTTCACAACATTGTGATTGCACAGATGTATCATAACTTATTTTGTCAGTTTCCTATTGATAGACATTTACATTGTTTCCAGTTGTTTGGTAATGTAAGCAATCTTTAGTAACTATCCTTGTACATACTTCTTGGTGCACATTTATAATAAGACTTATGCAAGAAAACTCTAAAAGTAGAATTGTTGAGTGAAATAGTACTTTAAATTCTGAGAGATCTTGTTAAAATGTGTTCAAACCAAAAATTTATGAGAGTGCCTGATTTTCTATACTTTATCTCCTCTACATTTGTGGGCCTCTCATTGTTATAAGTTTTTTCTTATATTGAGTTGTAATCTATTTTTCTATAATTTCCCCCATTTATAGTAGTACTGACCTCTGGATTTATACATAACGTATTAAGTCCCTCTCACATATAACAAGTCTTTAAGCAGTTAAAGAGCGTCCTCAAGGTTTGCCCAAGGTTTATCTCCAGATTTTACGCTTTGTAGTGGAAGTTTGCCAGTTGGTTGTCAGATTTATCCCTTGATCTTCCTCTGTTTTGCTCTGAAATGGAAGGGGGCTAACACATGAGGTTATGTTTTCTAGGCTCATGTTGGTTGACTTCTGACTGAGTTTGCCAAAGTGAGACACTGCAGGAAATTGGACAGAGAAAGGATCTAGTGATATAAGTATTTATCTCAAGAAACTAGGAAGGGACCCTGGGCAGATCAACATGGCAAAATAGAAGGCTCCACTGATTATGTCCCCACCCCTGCTCCCTCCCCTGCAATGACACCAATTTAACAACTATCTACACAGGAAAAACATTTTCATAAGAGCCAAAAATCGCCTGTAATCCCAGCACTTTGGGAGGCTGAGGCGGACGGATCACGAGGTCAGGAGATTGAGACCATCCTGGCTAACATGGTGAAACCCCGTTTCTACTAAAAATACAAAAAATTAGCTGGGCATGGTGGTGGGTGCCTGTAGTCCCAGCTACTTGGGAGGCTGAGGCAGGAGAATGGCGTCAACCTGGGAGGCGGAGCTTGCAGTGAGCCGAGATTATGCTACTGCACTCCAGCCTGGGTGACAGAGCCAGACTCTGTCACAAAAAAAAAAAAAAAAAAGAACCAAAAATCAGGTAACCAATCATAGTGCCTGGTTATAACTTTATATTGCTGAAAGAGGCACAGAAGGGATAGAAAAAATAGTCTTGAATCCTCTATGCCACCCCTCCCCCAGCCCAGGAAGCTGTGGCTTGGTGCAGTGAGCCTCCTTGACCACTGTGAGAGAGAGACACAGCAATTGTGAAGCACTGAACTCACTGCTGTCCTGTTAGAGCACAAAGGAAAACCAGGCCAAACTCGGCTGATGCCTGTCCATGAAGGAAGCATTTAAACCAGCCCTAGCCAAAAGGGATTTGCCAATCCCAGTGATCTGAACTTGAGGACTCACAAACCTCGCTGCTACCAAGAACCAAAGTGCTCTTAGACTCTAAGTAAACTTGAAAGGCCGTCTAGGCCATAAGGACTGCAACTCTTAGGTAGTCCTAGTGCTAAACTAGGCCCAGAGACAGTGAATTGGTGGGAAAGGAAGGTGAGACATACTGAGACACCAGCTGGGGCAGCCAAGAGAGTGCTGGCATCACCCCTTCTTTAACTCCAGTTTGCGTACCTCACAGCTCCAAAAAGGCCCCTTCCTTCCACTGGGGGAGAGGAGAAGGAGGACTGGGAAGGACTTTGATTTGCATCTTGGATGCCAGATCAGCTACAGTAGGATAGGGCACTGGTTAGAGTCGTGAGGCCCCCATTCCAGGCTCTAGCTCTCAGATGACATTGTTAGACACACCCTAGGCCAGAAGGGAACCTGCTGCCTTGAAGGAAAGGACACCGTCCTGAAAGCATTAATCACCTGCAAATTGAAGAGACTTTAGGACTCAAATAACAAGCAGCAATACTCAGGTACTACATTGAGGGCTTTGGGGAATCCTCTGAGACCTGCTGGCTTCAGATAAGACTAAGCCTGTTATCAGCTGTGTTGGCTATTGGGCAAAACTCCTTCTGCTTGAGAAAACCAGACGGAAAGCAAAGGGGACTTTGTCTTGCACCTTAAGTACAAGCACGACCACAGGGATGTAGAGCACCAAGTGGGCTTTTGGGGGTCCCCAATTCCAGAACTTTGCTCTTAGATGGCATTTCTAGACCTGCCCTGGGGGAGAGGGGAGCCCACTGCCCTGAAGGATGAGTTCCAGTCAGTCAGCATTCACCACAAACTAACTTAAGAGACCTAAGGCCTTAAAGGAACATCAGTGGTAGTCTGGCAGTACTCCTTGTGGCACGGGGTGGCGGTGGCTATGGGATGAGGCTTCTATGCCTTTGGAAAGGGGAAGAAAGAGTGGGAAGGATGGTGTCTTGTGATTTGAGTGCCAGTTCAGCCACAGTACAATAGAACACCAGGTAGATTATTAAGGTTTTGACTCCTCTTCCTGAATCCCAGGACAGCAACTCTGAACCTGCCTGAGCCTGGGGGACCTCGCCACCCTGAAGTAAAAGACCCAGACCTTGATGGTTTTGCCATCTGCTGATTGTACAGCCTCAGGCCCTTGAGTGAACATTGGCAGTATCCAGGGAGTGATTACAGCAGGGCTTACAGCCAGTGGTTACAACAGTGGGCAAGACCCAGTGCTGTGCTGGCTTCACATATGACCCAGTGCAGTCATAGTGGTAGTAGCCTCAGGGGTGCTTATGTCACTCCACCCACAGCATTAAATGGCTCAGAACAGAGAGAGACTCTGTTTGAAATAAAATAAGGAACAAGGACAAGAGTCTGCCTGGTAATCCATATAATTCATTCAGATGTTGTCCAAGAAAATCAAAGTGGCATCTCTATAAGTCTGCAAGAACCACAGTGTTACTGTGCTTGGGGTACACCCTAAAGTATGTACAGCTTAGATCATAACACACAAGTCTCTTCAAATATCTGAAAAGCCTTAGCAAGAAGGAGGACTACAAATAAGCTCAGACAGTGAGGACTACAATAAATACCTTACACTTCAATGCCCAAACACTAAAGAATATCTACCAGCATCAGTACCATCTGGGAAAACATAAACTCACAAAATGAACTAAATAAGGCACCAAGGATCAATCCTGGAGAAACACAGATATGTGACTATTTGGACAGATAATTCAAAACAGCTGTGCTGAAGAAACTCAAAAAAATTCAAGATAACACACAGAAAGAACTCAGAATTCTATCAAATTAATTTAACAAATAGATGACAACAATTTAAAAGAATTAAGCAGAAATTCTACAGCTGAAAAATGCAAGTGACACACTGAAGAATGCATCAGAGTATTTTAGTAGCAGAACTGATCAAGCAGAAAAAAGAATTAGTGAGCTTCAAGACAGTATAATTGAAAAGCACTTTCTAGATCCTGTTGATGTGCTTCTTTGTTTTTTCTTATTTCTTTCGTATCAGGAGAAAAACAAAGAAGCACACCAACAGGATCTAGAAAATGGCCTCAAAAAGGCAAATCTAAGAGCTATCGGCCTTAATGAGGAGGTAGAGAAAGAAATAGGGGTAGAAAGTTTATTCAAAGGATAATAGAGAATTTCCCAAACCTACAGAAAGATATCAATATCCAAGTACAAAACGATTATAGAACAGCAAGCAGATTTAACCCAAAGAAGACTACCTCAAGGTGTTGAATAATCAAACTCCCCAAGATCAATGATAAAGAAAGGATAGTAAAAGCAGCAAGAGAAAAGAAACAAATAACATACAATAGAGCTCCAATATATCTGGCAGCACTTTTTGTTGTAAAACTTACAGGCCAGGAGACAGTGGCATAACGTATTTAAAGTGCTGAAGAAAAACAACTTTTAGCCTACAATAGTATATCTGGCAAAAATATCCTTCAAACATGAAGGAGAAATAAAAACTTGCCCAGACAAAGAAAAGCTGAGAGATTTCATCAATACCAGGCAGGTCTTATAAGAAATGCTAAAGGGAGTACTTCAATCAGAAAGAAAAGGATATTAATGAGTAATAAATGGTCATCTGAAGGTACAAAACTCACTGGTAATAGTAAGTATGCAGATAAACATGGAATATTATAACACTGTAGCTGTGGTGTGTAAACTGCTCTTATCCTAAGTAGGAAGACTAAATGACTCAGCAATAAAAAATAATAACTGCAACACATTTTCAAGACATAGTACAAAATTTTATAAATAGAAACAATAAAAAGTTAAAAGTAGGGGGACAAAGTTAAGGTATACGATTTTTATTAATTTGCTTTTTGCTTGTATGTTTGTTTATGCAAAGAGTGTTAAGTTGTTATCAGCTAAAAACAATGGTTTATGATAGTATTTGAAACCTTTGTGGTAACCACAAACCACAAAACGTACAGTGAATACACAAATAATGTAAAGCAAGAAAGTGAATCATACCACCAGATAAAATCAACTTTACTAAAGGAAGACAGAAAAAAAAAGAAAACAATTAACAAAATGGCAGGAGTAAGACCTAGTTAGTACAATAATATATAAATGCAAACAACAAAACATTAAAAAGTTACCAGGTGTGGTGGCTCATGCCTTTAATCTCTGCACTTAGGGAGGCCGAAGCAGGCAAATTGCTTAACCTGAGGAGTTTGAGACCATCTTGGGTAACGTGGTGAAAATCCGTCTCTACAAAAAATACAATTATCTAGGTGTGATGGTGTGTGTCTGTGATCCCAGCTATTTGAGAGGCTGAGGTGAAAGGATCAATTGAGCCTAGGAGGTGTAGGTTGCAGTGAGCCGATATTCTGCCACTACACTTCAGCCTGGGAGACAGAGCAAAACCCTGTCTCACGCACAAAAAAAAAAGAAAAAGAAAAAAAGAAACGGTAAAAAGCAGGTGGACAAAGAAGTTAAGCCATAGAGTTTTTATTAGTTTTTTACTTGTTTGTTTTCTTATGCAGACAGTGTAGTTATAAGGTTAAAATATGGGTTATTGGTAGTATTTCCAAGCCTCATGATAAACTCAAACCATAAAATATACAATGGATACACAGAAAATATAAAGCAAAAAACTAAATTACATCACCAGAGAAAATAGCCTTCAATAAAGCATATATATAAGGAAAATATTATTAGAGCTAAATAGAGAGGCCACAATTAAATAATAGCTGGAGACTTCATCACACCATTTTCACCATTGGACAGATCCTCCAGACAGAAAATCACCAAAAAAAATCAGACTTAATCTGCACTATAGACCAACTGGATCTAGATAATCACAGAACATTTCATCCAAGAACTTCAGAATACATATTCTTTTCTTCAGCACATAGATCATTCTCAAAGATCGACCATATGTTAGGGCACAAAGCAAGTCTTAAAACGTTCAAAAAATTGAAATAATATCAAGCATCTTCTCTGACCACAATGGAATAAAACTAGTAAGTAATAACAAGAGGAATTTTGGAAACTATATAAATATATGGAAACTAAACAATATACTCCTGAATGGCCAGTGGGTCAATGAAGAAATTAAGAAGGAAATTGAAAAATTCCTTGAAACAAATGACATATCAACAGAATGAGGGATAGAAACTATGTGATCATTTCAATTGATGCTGAAAAAGCATTTGATAAAATTCAACATTCCTTCAGGATAAAAACCCTCAAAAACCTGGGGATGGAAGGAACATGCACCACCATAATTAAAACCATATACAACAGAGCCATAGCTAGTATCATACTGAATGTGGGGAAACTGACAACCTTTCCTCTAAGATCTGGAATATGACAAGGATGCCCACTGTATTAGTCCATTTTCACGCTGCAATAAAAAACTGCTCAAGACTGGATAATTTATAAAGGAAGTAGGTTCAATTGACTCACATATCTGCATGACTGGTGAGGCCTCAGGAAACTTACAATCATAGCATAAGGCACCTCTTCACAGGGTGGCAGGAGAGGGAATGAGAGCCAAGTGAAGGAGAAAGCCCCTTATAAAACCATCAGACCTTATGAGAACTTAGTCACTATCATGAGAACAGCATGGGGAAAACTGTCCCGATGATTCAATTATCTCCACCTGGTCCTGCCCTTGACACATTGGGATTATTCCAATTCAAGGTGAAATTTGGGTGAGGACACAGGCAAAGCACATAGTTTTGCCCCTGGCCCTGCCCAAATCTCATGTCCTTCTCACATTTCAAAACACAATCATGCCTTCCCAACAGTCCCCCAAAGTCTTAACTCATTCCAGCATTAACTCAAAAGTTCAAGTCCAATGTCTCATCTGAGACAAGGAAAGTCCCTTCTGCCTATGAGCCTGTAAAATCAAAAGCAGGTCAGTTACTTTCTAGTTACAATGGGGGTACAGGCATTGAGTAAATACACCCAATTCAAATTGGAGAAATTGACCAAAACAAAAGGGTTACAGGCCCCATGCAATCTGAAATCCAATAGGGCAGTCGTTAAACCTTAAAGTTCCAAAGTAATCTTCTTTGACTCCATGTCTCACATTCAGGTCACACTGATGCAAAAGGTGGGATCCCAGAGTCTTGGGCAGCTCTGACTCTATGGCTTTGCAAGGTACAGCTCCACTCCTGGCTTCTTTCATGGGCTGGCCTTGAGTGTCTGTGGCTTTTCCAGGCACACTATGCAAGCTGTCGGTGGATCTACTGTTCTGGGGTCTGGAGGATGGTGGGGTCTTAAAGCTGCCCAATGCAGTGCCCCAGTGGGAACTCTGGGTAGGGGCTCTGACCCCACATTTCCCTTCTGCACTGTCCTAGCAGAGGTTCTCCATGAGGACTCTGCCCTGCAGCAAGCTTCTGCCTGGACATCCAGGCCTTTCCATACATCCTCTGAAATCTAGCCAGAGGTTCCCAAACCTCAACTCTTGACTTCTGTGCACCTGCAGGCCCAACACCATGTGGAAGCTGCCAAGGCTTGGGGCCTGAACCCTGTGAAGCAATGGCCTGAGCTGTATGTTGTCTTCTTTTAGCAATGGCTGGTGCTGCTGGGATGCAGGGCACCAAGTCCCAAGGCTGCACACAGCTGGGGGGCCTGGACCTTGCCCACAAAACCATTTTTCCTTCCTAGGCCTCTAGGCTTGTGATCGGGAAGGTCTCTGACATGCCCTGGAGGCATTTCCCCATTGTCTTGATGATTAGCATTTAACACCTCATTACTTATGCAAATTTCTGCAGCCAGTTTGAATTTCTCCCCAGAAAATAGTTTTTTCTTTTCTATCCCATTGCCAGGCTGAAATTTTTTGAAACTTTTATGCTATGCTTCTCTTGAACATTTTGCCGCTTAGAAATTTCTTCTGCTGGATACCCTAAATCATCTCTCTCAAGTCCAACATTCCACAGATCTTAGGGCAGGAGCAAAAAGCCACCAGACTATTTGCTAAAGCATAGCAATAGTGACCTTTACTCTATTTTCCAACAAGTTTCTCATCTCCATCTGAGACCACCTCAGCCGGGACTTCATTGTTGATATCACTATTGGCATTTTGGTCAAAGCCATTCAACTAGTCTCTAGGAAGTTCTAAACCTTCCCACATCTTTCTGGTGTCTGAGCCCTCCAAGTCTCTAGGAAACTCCAAACTATCCCACATTTTCCTTTCTTCTTCTGAGCCCTCCAAACTGTTCCAACCTCTGCCTGTTACCCAGTTCCAAAGTCACTTCCACGTTTTTGGGTATCCGCATAGCAGCATGCCACTCTCTGTGGTACCAATTTACTGTATTAGTTTGTTCTCATGCAGCTGTGAAGAAATGCCTGAGACTGGGTAATTTATAAAGAAAAGATGTTTAATTGACACACAGTTCTGCATGGCTGGGATAGCCTCAGTAAACTTAGAATCATGGCAGAAGGCACCTTTTCACAGGGCAGCAGGAAAGAGAATGAGAGCCAAATGAAAGAGGAAGCCCCTTATAAAACCATCAGATCTCATTGGAACTCACTCACTATTCAGTAAATTATGGGGAAACTATCCCTATGATTCAGTTATCTCGACCTGGCCCCACCCTTGACACGTGGGGATTATTACAATTCAAGGTGAGATTTGACTGGGGAGACAGAGCCAAACCATATCACCCACTGTCACCACTATTATTTAACATGGAGCTAGAAGTCCTAGCTGCAGCAATTAGACAAGGGAAAGACATAAATGGCCTCCAAATTAGAAAGGAAGAAGTCAAATTATCCTTGTTTACAGGTGATATAATCTTGTATTTGGCAAAACCTAAAGACTCCACAAGAAAGCTGTTAGAACTAATAAATTCAGTAATGTTGCAGGATACAAAACCAACATACAAAAATCAGTAGCATTTTCATATGCCAATAGTGAATAATATGAAAAAATGTAATCTCACTTACAATAGCCATACATAAAGTTGGATACCTAGAAATTAACTTAACCAAAGAAATGAAAGATCTCTATAATGAAAACTACAAAGCACTGATGAAAAAAATTGAAGAGAAAAAGAAAAAAAAATTGAAGAGAAGACCAAAAAATGGAAAAATAATCCATGTACATGGATTGGAAGAATCAATATTGTTAAAATGTCCATAGTATCAAAACCAATCTACATGTTCAATGCAATCCTTATCAATATATCAGTGACATTCTTCACAGAAATAGAAAACCAATTTTAAATTTATATGGAACCACAAAATATCCAGAACAGCCAAAGCTATCCAAATTATAAAGAAAAAAACCTAGAGGAATCACATTACCTGACTTCAAATTACACTGCAGAGCTATAGGAACTGAAACAGCATGGTACTGGCATAAAACAGACACATAGGCCAATGGAACAGAATAGAGAAGACAGAAAAAAATACACACAACTACAGTGAACTCATTTTTGACAAAATTGCTAAGAAGATCCACTGGGGGAAAAGACAGCTCCTTCAATAAATGATACTAGAAAAACGGGATATTCATATTCAGAAAAATTAAACTGGACCCCTCTCTCTCACCTCATACAAAAATCAAATTAAAGTCAATTAAAGACTTACATCTAACACCTCAAACTATAAAAGTACTACAAGAAAACATTGGGGAAAATCTCCAATTCATTGATCTGGGCAAAAATATATTAAACAATACCCCACAAGCACAGGCAACCAAAGCAGAAATGGACAAATGGAATCACATAAGGTTAAAAAGCTTCTGCACTGTAAAGGATACAATCAACAAAGTGAAGGGACAACTCATAGAATGGGAAAAATATTTGCAAACTGCTCATCTGACAAGGGATTAATAACCAGGATATATAGAGAGTTCAAAAAGCTCTGTAGGAAAAAAATCTAGTAAGCTGAAAAAAATTGGGCAAAAGATTTGAATAGACCTTTCTCAAAAGAAGACATACAAATGGCCAACAGGCATATGAAAAGGTGCTCAAAATCAGTGATCATCAGAGAAATGCAAATCAAAACTGCAATGAGATATAATTGCACCCCAGTTAAAATGGCTTATATCCAAAAGGTGGGCAATGATACATGCTGGTGAGAATGTGGGGAAAAAGGAACCCTTGGACAATGTTGGTGGGAATGTAAATTACTACAACCACTATGGAAAACAGATTCCTCAAAACACTATAAACTGAGCTATCATATGATCCAGCAATTTCTCTGCTGGGTATATACCCAGAAGTAAGGAAATCAGTATATTGAAGAGATATCTGCACTCCTGTGTTTGTTGCAGCACTATTTACAATAGCTAAGCTTGGGAAGCAACCTACATGTCTATCAAGAGATGAATGGACAAAGAAAATGTGGTACATATACACAATGGGATACTCTTGAGCCATAAAAGAGTATAAGTGAATAAATAATAAATGAATAAGCAGGTAAGAGAATAAGCGAAATAATCCAGGCACAGAAAGAAAAACATCACATGTTCTCACTTAAGTATGGGATCTAAAAATAAAAACAATTGAATTCATGAACATAGAGAGTTGAAGGGTGGTTACTGGAGGCTGGGAAAGGTAGTGGGGGCTGAGGGAGATGGGAATGGTTAATAGAAAATAGAAATAGAAAGTTACTAGAAAATAAAAAATAGAAAGAATGAATAAGACCTACTTTGTGGTAGCTCAACAGGGTGACTACAGTCAATAATCATTTAATTGTACATTTTAAAATAACTTAAAGTATGTAATAGGATTGTTCAAAACACAAAGGATAAGTGCTTGAGGGGATGGATACCCCGTTCTCCATGATGTGCTTGTTTCACTTTGCATTTTTGTATGAAAACATCTTATGTACCCCATAAATATATACACCTGTCTATCCTCATAAATAAATAAATAAAAATAAATAAATAAACTAGGAGAAGAACAAATTCTACCTAATTAAAGGTGATGGAAAATAACAAGCATAAAGGCAGACATTAAAGAGAAAGAAAACATTTAATAGAGTAAGTGTACAAGCTTAAATTTAGTTCTTTGAAAAGACTAATACAATTGATTAACTCTTGGCAAAACTGATCAAGACAAAAAAAGATAAGACACAAATTACCAACATCTTGGGTGAAAAGAGGGATACCACTGAGATTCTACAGATATTAAAAAGATAAGAGATTGATTTAATCTTATGACAATAAATTCAATTTTAGATAAAATAGAAAACTTCCTTAAAAAACACAATTTACCAAAACTATCACAAGAAGTATAACATTTGAATAATATTATATCTATTAAAGAAATCAAATTTGTAATTAAAAACTTTCCCACAAAGAATAATTTAGCCTCAGATGATAGTAAATTTCTCAAAATATTTAAGAGAGAAGTAACATCCATGTCACACAAATTCTTCCAGAGGATAGAAAAGGAAGGGATGTTTCTGAACTCATTTTATGTGACTATAATAACACTTATGAGAAAATCTGACAAGGACAAAATAAGAAAATTAAAGGCTAATCTCCCTAGTGGACATAAATACAAATTTTTATTATTTATTATAAAATTGAATCCAGTAATAAAATGAACAATTGTCATGATCTAGTTTGGTTTCTTCTATGAATTCAAAAGTGATATGATATTTTTGAAAATCATTTAATTATTATATCAAAGTTTTGATAGCGTTAGTTTCATGAGTACTCTCTTGTCTTATGGTATATTTAAAACATTTTTTAAGAAAATACCTTAACATGGCTGGGTGTGGTGGCTCATGCCTGTAATCCCAGCATTTTGGGAGGCCAAGGTGGGTGGATCACTTGAGGTCAGGAGTTTGAGACCTGCCTGGCCAACATGATAAAACCTCATCTCTACTAAAAATACAAAAATTAGCCATTCATGGTGGTGGGCGCCTGTAATCCCAACTACTCAGGAGGCTGAGACACAAGAATTGCTTGAACCTGGGAGGCGGAGGTTGTAGTGAGCTGAGATCATACCACTGAACTTCAGCCTGGGCAACAGAGCAAGACTCTTAAAAAAATATATATTAATTGACTTGTCAGTGTCTACATAAAATCTGCTGAAGTTTTCATAGGGGTCAAAATATACCAATTTGCAGCTAATTGATGTCTTTATAATGTTGAGTTTTTCAATTAGCATGGCATACCCCTCCACTTATTTTGATCCTCCTTAATTTCTCTCAATAATGTCTGATAGTTTTCTGTATAGGGCTCTTGCACATGTTTTGTTAGATTTGTTTTTAGGTATTTGATGCTATCATAAAAAGTATCTTTTTTTCTCAAATTTTAATACTGATTGGTTTTTGTGTCTCGACCTTGTATCCAGTGAACTTTCCTAATACACTTACTATTTCTAACAGATGTGTATAGATTACTTTAATCTTTTCAGTACATAACAGTGTCATAAGCAAATAATAAATCTCTTATTTTTTCACTTCTAATCCTTTTACCTTTTATTTATTTTTCTTACTCTATTTCACTGGTTAGGACTTTCATTACAGTGTTGAAGGTGAGTGACGACAACAGGTGTTCTTGTTTTATTGCCACTCTAAGGAGGAAAACTTTTAGTATTTCACCACCATATATGTTGTTTGCTATAAGGTTTTGTTTCATATACTAAGGATGTGTTCTTCTATTCCTGGTTTGCTAGAAATGTTTTTCTTATTACAAACTGGTATAGAATTTTAACCTTCATCCTAACTCATTTGAGACTATCATAAACTTTTTCTAATTTATACCTCTTTTCTCAGTTTTCCTTCATGTTTATCCATTCAAATAATTGATGATAAATTGATTGATTTTTCTTGACAAAAGTTAATTTTTTATTATTATAATGAATGCAATATTTATTAAGCTCATATTAAGGTTTTTTGTTTGTGTGTTTTTTGTAGAGATAGGGTTTCACCATGTTGGCCAGGTTGGCGTTGAACTCCTGGCCTCTAGTACTCAGCCCGCCTTGGCCTACCAAAATGCTGGGATTACAGAAATGAGCCACCACACCCAGCCATATTAAGGTATTTTCTTAAAAAATGTTAAATGTAACATAGGAAGAGAGAGTATTCATAAAATTAAAACTATCAAAACTTTGATATAATAAATAATTTTGAAAAATATCATATCACCTTTGAATTCATAGAGTAAACCAAACTTGATCATAACAATTGTTTATCACTGGATTCAATTTTATAATATATAATAAAATTTTTATTTATGTTCATTAGGGAGATTGGCCTTTAAATTTTTACAGGCTTGAGCCACTGTGCGCGGCCTGACAAGTCAATTCTAAAAATTATATTCGGACTGCAAAAGCATGAGAATATTCAGAGCAATCTTAGTGAGGAAGAATAAAATAAAACCACCAGATATGAAAGCCTATCATTAATATATGTTGACTAGTTCAGCATGGTATTATCAGTGCATCTGTAAATAGAATAATGGAATCAAGAATCCAGAAACAGATCGACACGTGTATGTTCACAAGATTTATAACACAGTTTAAATGCAATGGAGAAGAAATGTTTTGCTCAGATAAATGGGTCATTTTTATATTAGTATGAAGAAAAGACCCTTACTTCACACCACAAAATAAGCAAATTCTCAGTGGATTGAAAATCTAAACATGTACGAAACTTGTAGAATCTAACATGGGGAAATATCTTCATGACCAATAGAATAAACATAGATTTTTTTTTTGCAAATTATTATGGATTTATTTTACATAAGTTGCCTTCCCTTAATTTCAGAATAGTCACTAAGTATTTTTTATAGTCAAGATTTTCACATAAATTGTGTTTAATCAAGAGTAACAACAAATTAGACAATCTTTCTTGAGTGATTGCATCTCTTAGATAATATTTATTGATTTCAATTTGGAGTAACATTATTTACTACAAAGTCACAATTAGAATGGCCAATTCTTTTTTTAACTTTTATTTTGTGTTTAGGGGTATATGTGCAGGTTTTTTATATAGGTAGACTCGTGTCATGAGGGTTTGTTGTACAGATTATTTTGTCACCCAGGTGTTAAGCCTACTACTCATTAGTTATTTTTCCTGATCCTCTCCCTTCTGCCACTCCCCACCGTCAGGTAGGTGCCAGAGTCTATTGTTTCCCTCTATGCATCCTTGTATTTTAATCATTTAGCTCCCACTTGTAAGTGAGAACATGCGGCAATTGGTTTTCTGTTTCCGTGTTAGTTTGCTAAGAATAATGGTCTCCAGCACTATATGAGTTCCTGCGAAAGACATGATCTTGTTCTTTTTTATGGCTGCATAGTATTCCACAGTGTGTATGTACCATATTCTCTTTATCCAGTTGACCATTGATGGGTATGTTAATTGACTCCATGTCTTTGTTATTGTGAATAGTGCTGCAATGAATACATATGTGCATGTGTATTTATGACAGAACGATTTATATTCCTTTGGGCATATACCCAGTAATGGGATTGCTGGGTGGAATGGCATCTCTGGATTTAGCTCTTTGAGGAATTGCCACACTGTTTTCCACGATGGTGGAACTAATGAACACTTATCTCAACAGTGGATAAGCATTCCGTTTTCTCCACAAATTTGCCAGCATCTGTTACCTTTTGACTTTTTAGTAATAGCCATTATGACTGGTATGAGATGGCATCTCATTGTGTTTTGATTTGTATTTCTCTAATGATCAGTGATGTTGAGCTTTTCTTCATATGCTTGTTGGCTGCATGTATGTCTTCTTTTGAAAACTGTGTTCATGTCTTTTGTCCACATTGTAATGGAGTTTTTTTTTTCTGGTAAATTTATTTAAGTTCTTTATAGATGCTGAATATTAGACTTTTGTCAGATGCATAGTTTGCAAATATTTTCTCCTATTCTATAGGTTGTCTGTTTACTGTGTTGATGTTTATTTTGCTGTGCAGAAGCTCTTAAGTTTAATTAGGTCTCATTTGCCAATTTTTGCTTTTGTTGCAATTGCTTTTGGCATTTTTGCCATAAAATCTTTGCCCATCCTTATTTCCAGAATGGTGGTTCCTAGGTTGTCTTCCAGTGTTTTTATACTTTTGGGTTTTACACTTAAGTCTACACCATCGTGAGCTGATTTTTGTATATGGTGTAAAGAAGTGGTCCAGTTTCAATCTTCTGCATAGCTAGTCAGTTATCCCAGCACCATTTGTTGAATAGTGAGTCTTTTCCCCATTGCTTGTTTTTGTCAGCTTTGTCGAAGATCAGATGGTTGTAGGTGTACAGCCTTATTTCTTGGCTCTCTATTTTGTTACATTGGTCTGTGTGTGTTTTTATACCAGTATCATGCTGTTTTGTTATTTTAGCCCTGTAATACCATTTGAAGTCTGATAACGTGATGCCTCCACCTTTCTTCTTTTTGCTTGGGATTGCCCTGGCTATTCAGGCTCTTTTTTGGTTCCATATGAAGTTTTAAGTAGTTTTTCCTAGATCTGTGAAAAAATGTCATTAGTAGTTTGATATGAATAGCATTGAATCAATAAATTGCTTTGTGCAGTATGGCCATTTTAATGATATTTATTCTTCCTATCCATGAGCATAGAATGTTTTTGCAATTGTTTGTGTCATCTTTGATTTTTCTTGAGCAGCTCCTTGTAGCTTTTTTGTAGCTCTCCTTGTAGAGATCTTTTACTTTTCTGGTTAGCTGTGTTCTTAGGTATTTTATTCTTTTTGTGGCAGTTGTGAATGGGATTGCCTTCCTGATTTGGCTCTTGGCTTGACTCTTGTTGTTTTATAGGGATGCTGGTGATGTTTCTACATTGATTTTGTATGCCAAGACTTTGCTGAAGCTTAAGAAGCTTTTGGTCTGAGATTATGGGGTTTTTGAGATATAAGATCATGTTGTCTGCCAAACGGGATAGTTCAACTTCCTCTCTTTCTATTTGATGCCTTTCATTTCTTTCTCTTGACTGACTGTTCTGGCCAGGACTTCCCATACTATGTTGGATAAGAGTAGTGAGAGGGGACATACTTGACTTGTGCTGCTTTTCAAAGTGAATGCTTCCAGCTTTTGCCTATTCAGTATAATGTTGGCTGTGGGTTTGTCATAAATGGCTCTTATTATTTTGAGATATTTAGGATAGTTAGGTGTTCTTGTTGAGTTTGACCCTTTATCATTATGTAATGCTATTTTTTGTCTTTTTTGATCTTTGTTGCTTTAAAGTCTATTTTGTCTGAAATGAGGACTGCAACTCCTGCTCTTTTCTGTTTTTCATTTACTAGGTAGATTTTTCTCTGTCACCTTAGTTTGAGCCTATGGGTGTCATCTCATGTGAGATGGGTCTCTTGAAGACAATATACCATTGGTTCTTGGTTCTTTATCCAGCTTTCCACTCTGTGCCTGTTAATTAGGGCATTTGGCCCATTTACATTCAAGGTTAATATTGATATATGTGGATTTGATCCTGCCATCATGATGTTAGCTGGTTATTATGCAAACTTGTTTGTGTGGTTGCTTTATAGTGTTACTGTTCTGTGTACTTAAGTATGTTTTTGTATTGGCTGGTAATGGTGTTTCCTTATATTTAGTGCTTCTTTCAGGATGTCTTGAAAGGCAGGTCTGGTGATAATAACTTTCCTTAGGATTTGCTTGTATGAAAATGATCTTATTTTTGCTTCACTTACAAAGTTTAGTTTGGCCAGATATGAAATTCTTGGTTGGAATTTCTTTTCTTTAAGAATGCTGTATATAAGCCCCCAATCTCTTCTGGCTTGTAGGGTTTCTTCTGAAGGGTGTGCTGTTAGTCTGATGTGCTTCCTTTTGTAGGTAATGTGATCTGTCTCTCTGGCTGCCTTTAATATGTTTTTCTTTCATTTCAATACAGAGAACCCCTGCAAAATTGTATACGATGAGATCATCCCCAAATGGGGATGATAGCACTGAAATACATGCTACATTTCTATACAAGAAGATCATCCCTAAGTGGGGATGGTGGAGCTGAAAAGCACAAGTGAGGATGATCTCCTTGTATAGAATCTTGCAAGGGTTCTCTGTATTTCCTGAATTTGACCTTTGGCTTCTTTAGCAAGTCTGGGGAAGTTTTAATGAACAATACCCCGAAATATGCTTTCCAAGTTGCTTGCTTTCTTTCTGTTCCTTTCAGGGATGCCAGTGATTCATAGATTTGGACTCTTTACATAATCTCATATTTATTGGAGGTTTTATTCATTGTTTTCCATGCTTTTGTCTTTATTTTTGTCTGGCTGTCTTATTTCAGAGAGCCAGTCTTCATGTTCTAAGATTCTTTCCTCAGCCTCGTATATTCTGCTGTTAATACTTGTGATAGCATTGTGAAATTCCTGTAGTGTGTTTTTCAGCTCTATTAGGTCTGTTAGATTCTTTTTTATACTGCCTATTTTGCCTGTCAGCTCCTGTATTCTTTTCTTGTGCTTCTTGGTGATGAGTGGGGGTTGGAGATTCCCAGGGAAGAGGGGCTAGGCTCATCTTTGTATGGTGGTTGCTGTGTGCTGGAGGTGGCAGCATAGTGACAGGGTCCTTTGTTACTTCCCCAGTCTGAGGGTTGTTAGGTGGTACCCCTACAAGTGCAGTGGCAGCAGGGTTGTGGGTTAACTCTGGGATTTTCTCCTTGGAGAAATACTGGGATGCCTCTGATTGAAGTAGTCAGGTGGGGGCAGGGTGTTTGTGCTGGAGTCCCAGGTTGGGCAGCTCTGGCCAGTGAGGAAAATCGAGGACTGGGACCTGCATGGAGAAGAGCCCAGCCACTTTTCCTTGAGGTTGGTGCTTGGTGCTGGGAGTCCAGACCAGCCCCTGGTCCCTGCAGACTCTCCAGAGCCTGGAGACAGCAAGGGCAAGGGCTGTGGGACAGCAAATATGGCAACCCACGCCTTCCACTGGGACCTCTGACCCAGGGACTTGCAGAGCTGCTACTGGTTCAGCCCTGGTGTGAGATTGCTGGAGATCCAGGTCAGGAGGGCCCGCCCAGTGAGAAGATACAGGATTGGAGACCCATGTAACAAACAGTCTGGCCACTTTTGCATAGGGCTGCTGCAATATGCTGGAGGTCCGCTCCAGAACCTAGTTACCTTGGCATTTCCATTATCTGTTGCCAGCCCAAACATACCAGCAAGAAGTCCTGGTCGGGAGGTCCCTCCCAGTGAGGAGGAATGGGATTAAGGGCCTGTATAAAAAAGCATTCTGGCTGCTTTTCTGTAGAGCAGTTATGCTGTGCTATGCTGGGGTTCCACTCCAGCCCCTGGTTGCCTCAGACTCTCCTAAGCCTAAAGGCAACAATGACACAGGCTGTGAAATAGTGAAGATGGTGGCCCACCCCTCCCTCTGGGAATTCCATCCCAGGGAGGCCTAGAGCTGCTGCTAGCCGGGAAATACCAGTGGGGGAGGCTGAAGACCCCGGTGAGAAGATCTGTCCCATTGAGAAGAAACAGGATCCGGGACCCACATAAAAAAGCAGTCTAGTTACTTTTTCATAGAGTAGCTGCACTGTGCCGGCTTCAGCCCCTAGCTGGCTCGGACTTTCTAAGGTCTGAAGCCAACAGTGGCTAAGGCTGCAAAATAGCAAAGATGGTGGCCACCCCTCCCTCTGGGGGTTATGTCTCAGGGAGGTGTAATGCTACTACTGGTGGCTGGCTGTGGTTCCAAGCCAGAGGGATTTATCCTGCAAGGTACCATAGGTGCAGGGCCTGCAGCTAGTCACTGCTCAGTCCCTGGGATTCAGCCCTTTTCCTGGGTTACGTATGGGGGTCTAATCTCCTGCTTTGCTAGAGTTGCAGCTGCTTTGCTGGTGAGCCTGGGTATCTAAGACTCCTGGGGCTCTATGTATGCCTGAGCAGCTGTTCTGCCACGACTCCATGTAGCGCTCTGCATGTCAGACTGCAGGCCCTGGTGGAGTGGGTACACGAGGGGATCTCCTGACCTGAGGGTTCCAAATATCCGTGGGGGAAATGGGGGTTCCTCAGGGTCCCTTACCCTCTCAGCACTTCCCTGGGTAGGAGAAGCCCCCCGACTCCATGTCACTCCCTTCTATTTCTCTCCGTGAGTGCAGCACACATTAGTTGCTTCTAGTCGACTATCTTGGCCAGCCTCCAGCATACATTTCTTAAGCAGAAAACAAAAGACACTAATCATAAAGGAAAAAAATTAATAAATTAGACCATCAATGTTAAGATGTCTGTTCTTCAAGAACTCTAAATGCTGACATTTAGGGATCTGCTTGCCTTACTGCCCAATCAGCTGATATTGAAACTTGTGAGTCTACAAGCCTTAAGACCTTTAACAGATGAACACAGAACAAATGAACACGAATAGATGAACATGGAACAGATAAGAGATGTCACCAAGCGTTTGTTGATGGCTAAAATGACTGTGTAGGAGTAGTCCAATGAGAAGTGAACCCATGTGCATCTTTCTCTGACATGAGCTAAGTCAGTTGGCCACGCCTCTATCCACTTTCCGTCTTCTCTTATTTTTCTAAGGATAGCAATTCTAATTTTTGTGAGTTCTTTTTTTCTGTTCATAGCCTTGTGTTTGTTTTCTCATATGTCCTTTTCTTTATTTGTTTTGGTCTCTGTCACAATAAAGGCTTAAAACAATCCCTTACTATTATTTTAAGGGGGTTTCGGGAGAGAGAGTGGATAAATGTCTGTGTGTATTCTTCCAAGCTCAGCCTACAGTCTTCAGGTGATTTGGGGGTAGACTAAACGTTGAGAACACTAGGCTATATCCACCAATGTGATATTAACCAACAAGAGAGAATACGAGACTGATTCTTTTTTATGTCGTATTTAAATTTCCAGGATCTATGTCTTGTGCGCTGATAGTTATTTTTATAGTATATTTTTAAAAAACTGTTAAAAAATTTATTCTTACAGTTTGGGAATAATATTTTGTTCCATATAGATTGATTTGTTCAATTAAAATTTATTTCTTGATTATGTTACATGTATAATTATATATGGAGAAAACGTGAAAAGGGATGCCAGGATTTGAGTAAAAGATAAAGATTTATAATCAAAGCAAATCTTTTACATAATTTTGGGACCACTTTGAACCTTATTATGTGTTACATTCCTTCAATCATTCTAAATTTCATAAAGAATGTCAGTTTTTCTATGTCTATTATAGATAAGTAATATGCATTACATTTTTATTTTTTAATTATAGAAGTAATACATGCTGATTGATAAAAAATCTTGCAATCTGTCAGTAAGACACATTGGTTTAATCTTTCACCTTTCACCCACCATACTCTCCTCCAAAGGCACTATTTTAACTTTTTTAGTATGTGCTTTTTTTTCTAAAAAGTTATATGCATTTTTGAGCAAAGATCTATGGTATGATTTATAAACAAGTTTTAAAAATTCATCTATTACATTTTCAGGCCTTAGAATAATTTTCTTTTCTTTCTTTGTTTTCTTTTCTTTCTTTCTTTTTTTTTTTTTTTGAGACAGCGTCTTGCTCTGTCACCCAGGCTGGAGTGCAGTGGCACAGTCAGGCTCACTGTAACCTCAACGTCCCAGGCTCAAGTGATCCTTCAACTTCAGCCCCCTGAGTAGCTGGAACTACAGGCACATGCCACCATGCCAGGCTAAATTTTTATTTTTATATTTTGTAGACATGAGGTCTCACTATATTGCCCAGGCTGGCTTCCAACTCTTGATCTCAAGCAGTCCTCCCTCCTTGGCTTCCCAACGTGATGGATTACAGGCATGAGCCACTGTGCCCAGCCTCAGCATAATTTTCAATTGCTCAAAATCATGGTGATGTTACTTGATTTTATTTATGTCTCATTTACTGTTCTGTAAGTAGATATATCTTTCCAAAAATGTAGTCAATTCCCCAACTGTTATGTTGTTCTTCAAAAGCATCAGCATTTCCAAGACAGTAAATACTGCATATTGTACCAAACAACCTTTCAATTTAAGCATGTGGAACCTAAAAATGGTGGGCTGCATGTTTTTACTTGAATCGTAAGAAAGAACACACATGAGGTACTGAAACCGTTTTCTCAGGAGGAATGACATTATACTTGCAGAGCATTCACAGTCCACCTGGATTAATGGTAACGAATGCTCCTCTATTCCAAATCCTGTCAAATTTGCCAATATTTGTTCTGGGAAGATAAAAAATGCTGCAACAGTACAATGAAATGTTCCCTGAAGAACTCTTATATATTTGGTTTCAGGAATTTTAGTGATTGGTTCTTCTGAGTAAGAAAGATTTGCTCTGTAAAAAATTCTTGTATCTCAACTTCACTGATTTTCACACCAACTGCACTGTGTCCCTGGTCTGCAAACCATTTCATCTCAACTATTAATACTTTTCCATATAGAAGAAAAAACATCCTCAGTCCACTCTCACCTTTATGAAAAGTATCCAAATGCTTTCTTTAATAAGCTTTCCTTGCCATGCTTCCAGACTTAGTATTTGGTGTTTCTGTACCTCAGCATCGGAATACTGTTCAATATCAAGTGAAGTTCTTGTACTATTCATAGTTTCAGTGGCATCTATTTCTCAAGCATATGTTTTCAATGCATTTGTTGGTTTACTATAAAAGATACCACAAAGAATACAGTTAAAGAGATGTGTACGGCTAGGTGGGCATGCCACATTCCAGGAAGATGCACGTGTTCACCATCAGCAAGTTCATATAGTATCTTGTTCTTGATTCACAGATGCAACATCTCTCATCTGTCTGAGGATATTATTTACCTATTTTGAACATTTTATTGTTAGCTTTGGCTCTATGTTTTTCCTCTCCAAGTCTTCTGTTTATTTTGACTTTTTTTTTTTAATATATCAGAGGCCTTCTTCAAATATATGATGATATTTGGCTTCCCATTCATATTAAAATGAGGCACTGCAAAGTGCATTAGTAGCTCTAAAGATGTTTTCAAACATGTTAGTACTTAAAAAGTGCCTTCTATGCAGCACTGGAAAAGTGACTGGAGGATGTGGTCTACCAAAACAAGGGAGCAAATAGAGAAAAAGGAAGATTAAAAGAATAGGGCATCCAACACAGGATGATGGCAAAGGGAATATCCAGGACAGCAGGTATGCAATAGGCCTGGAGAGAAACTAGCCCGAAGCAGAGCAAAGAGGTAAAAGACTCCATGAGGGAATACTTCTGGGAAAACAGGAATTGAGGAATTACCTGATATGTTTGCTCATGTGGAAAATAGTATGGAAACAATGACGGAATGTTTGGGTACCATTAGTAGTAGGTTCATTAAAATCTCAGAATATAAGGAAAAGAGTCAATTATTAATCCCTGGAAAAAGAAGAAATTATAAGAGAAAAGAAAAGTAATAACAGTGTACTAGTCAGTTCAACTACAAACAAAATGCATATGGTCATACCAATGTAAACGCTGAGTGCAATTTTCCCTAAATTATGATATAACTATGTTGAGAGCGTGGGGAGGGGAAGTTTAGGAGTGGAAGTGTAAGAGGTCTAAATCCTTATCTACTATCATAGGAAGTCAAAAGGTAGAATTTAAGAGCGATTAATCAAGAAATAGCAATATAGGCATATTGTTTAGAAAAGTGGAGGTAAATGCCAGTAGAGATAACTAAAACATTTGAAAGTTGTCTCCTTTGAGGAGCAAGTTTGGGAGTTTGGGAATAAATTGACCAAAAGAACTATTATTTACTGGTTGTCTTTTTAGCATTCTTTTTTTTTTGAGAAGGAGTCTCTCACTCTGTCACCCAGTCTGGAGTGCAGTGACTAGATCTCAGCTCAATGCAACCTCCGCCTCCTGGGTTCAAGCGATTCTCCTGCCTCAGCCTCCCGAGTAACTGAAATTACAGGTGCCTGCCACCATGCCCAGCTAATTTTTTTGTATTTTTAGTAGAGACAAGGTTTCATCATGTTGGCCAGGCTGGTCAAACCCCTGATCTCAGGTGATCCGCCCTCCTTGGCCTCCCAAAGTGCTAGAATTACAGGTGTGATCCACTGCGCCTAGACCATTATTTGACTTTCTAAACTATATTCACTTTCTACTTAAAAAAATAAATTTACTTGAAATTAAAATGCAGATTCATGGGCCCATCCCTGGAGATTTGTACTTACTTAGTAGGGGAAGAATCTGCATTTTAAATTAACTTCCCAAATTTGAGAAACAAATCAATGTAGTCCTTTTCTGTGCTTATTCTGAATATAATTTTTTCAAAGACACTTTTGGGGGTTTTAAATTTTTCTTCTAATTTTACTGTTCTCATTTCTTCCTTGGCTTCAAGCTTCTTTATAATGTATAAATAGGTATATATGTGCAATTTAAAAACATTTGTCCTTGAGTGTGTCTATTTTTCCATCTTTTGTGTGCCTCCTTTTATAACATAAGCTCATTTGAGAACTCCCTATAAGGTCACATCATCTTTAGATTCATTCTCCTTCTATTTTACTTGGGAATTATTTTTAGTTGTAGAGTGAAAATTTTATTTTTGAGAACTTCCCACTTCTTAATACAAGCCTCTCTACTAGGGTCTCAGTCCACAGGTTCATAACAACATTTTCTCTGAACTTAATTGCCTCAGATTACTTAGACATCAAGAGTTGCTTGATTTTAAATTTCTTGTCTTTGTCCTAAATTTAGGAAATGCCTCTCAGTCTAATTCTTGCCTTACAATGCCACAGGACACAATAATATAGTGTTTTACTGATTCTCCAGGGTGTTACGACTTTAAAGTTCTGACAAAGGAGAGTGCCCTCTGACAGGTTACTGTAGCCTAAACTGTGACCTACATGCTGATTTCAAAAAAGAAATGCTAAATCAATCTAAAACATTCATTTTAAATTGGAAGCAAAATATCTAGCTCAGAATTTAAGGAATTTACCTGAATATTTGGAAAAATATAAATCTTTTACTTAATGAATATTCTTTAAATTTCTACTGTAAAATTCTCACTGATGATTGTTGGATACACAAAGAGAAATATTTCATGTCTATCTAGCTAAAGGAAAATATTACTTCTCATGATTCCTGTTGCTCTATTAATATTTTATTTGGTTAGTATATTTTACTATTTTTTGTAAATTCGAGATTCCTGTAATATGGATAAAGCAATGGGCACACATGAAATCAAGCTGAGAAAATGTACTTCTGATGTTTGAGGTATTTTTGTTTTAGTTTAATCAATTTGATCATTTTTTAATGCTAAATCATGTGAAACATAAACTTTTTTTTTGACAGTGTTTCACTCTATCGCCCAGGATAGAGTGAAGTGGTGCGATCGTGACTCACTGCAACCTCCACCCAACGGGTTCAAGTGATTCTCCTGCCTCAGCCTCCCGAGTAGCTGGGACTATAGGTGCCCGTCACAATGCCCAGCTAACTTTTGTATTTTTAGTAGTACTTTTATTTTTAGTAGATATGAGGTTTCTCCATGTTGGCTAGGCTGGCCTCGAACTCCTGACCTCAGGTGATCCACCTGCCTCAGCCTCCTGTAATCCTAACGGCCACATTTTTTGTTTTCCTAATATTGAAACAACTACATAATTTCTGTCACATTATTTGTATACATTAAACCAATATTATATAATATGTATTTAAAGCATCAGCTGAATTGAATCTTTACCTTCCTATTATTATGACACAGTAACATTACTGTGACATTTCTTGAATTCAAGTCTGATATTAAATTATGAAAGATGTAAGCCTCAGAATTTTGTTTCCTTTTCAAGCACAGATAGAGAAACTGTTATATCAAACACATTTTAATATGACCTCTATAACTTTTTAGAAGACATAGATTAATGAGATTTGGTTCCAGTGACTCTGGGAAATAAAATGTGGTTGCTAACCTGGAGACCCAGAGCCTACCCATTCATATTTGAGGGTTTTCCTTACTATCAACACCAAAAGAACTAGCTTAAGCCTCCCAGCAGTTCTTCAACTGGATGAACTGATTACATTGCCCATTTGGAGTGTTCAGTATCCACGCTGTATATTTTCATCCTGCTTCTGAAGAAAAAGTGAACCAATTCAAAACATTATACATAATTCTCTTTACTTTAAAAGTCAGAAGAGATAATTTTTAAATAAATGCTATTTGACCCTAAATGGTAGCTCTTCATAAAATTTGGACGTTTACATGGAAGTTCCCATTTGCAGTCAGTAGGACTGCATTTAATTCTTAAGACAATTCAACTAAAATTATGCAGTATTCCTATGTTTCCTACTTTAAACAATAGGTCACTTTCCAGACTAAAGTTACTATGTGTGTGACCCTGAAAGATGATAGTAGGGCACTGTTTAAAGAAAACCAACTTTCTAACTTCTACACAGCTAATTGTACAGATATATTTAGCATAACTTATTTAATACCATATATCTGAAAGAATTCTAAAATATTTTGACCAAATGTTAACATTTTTTCTTTTAAAGCAATATTTATGTAGTCATGAATGTAGGCAAATATTTTGTGACAACATCTCAGGAATGTGTACACACAGAAACTTCTCAAGCCAAGAGCTACAGATAGAAGCATATTCTATAAAATAGCAAATTGTTATTGAAAACAATTGGTAAGCTTATAAGAAAGAAATTTTATTTTAGCACAAAATTTCAGTAAGTTTGAGATGCAGAGGAATACATAATCTGTATAGTTTACATTTTCATCCTAAAATAAAACATTAATATGCCTGAAAACTGGAAGAAGTCTGATTTATTTGAAAACACAAAAATAATTATGTTCATTTATAGTCAAACAATGGTGTGGCAGCTATATTGTGGACTAAAAGGTTCTTTCAGAATTTTATATTTTATTTTATTATGTCTACTTTTTTTACTTTTCTAAATTTAAGCAATTTAGATTTCAAAAATAAAAGAATTAAATACTCTTACTTGCCACTAGATGGCGGTAACTCCAGGATGGGTCTCAGGAGGAAAAGCAGTAAAATGGAAATTTTTGCTTGTTTGCACCAAAGATAAAGATATGTAGTAACCTTGACTGAAATTTCGGTGGAGGTGGTAGAATGAGTATATTTTTGAGGAGGAGAGGACAGAGAGCTGTGCGTGTCTGACTTTTTTGTGTTGAGGACATGGTCCATTGCTTATAAGAGAATGAAATAAAATTAAAACCAAATGAGGAATGAGAAAAAGGTAAACATGTTACATGATAAAACACAGAACATTTTCATTTTCACATATTGCCCTTATATACAGACATTTACTATTTATAGTTCAAACAGAATGATGTATGAGTCCTTGTTAGTGGTGATTATAGCAGCTTTTGTTGATACAGAGCCATGACACATGATTTTAACGTGAGAGCAGGTCTCATCTTCCACATGATGTTTTCTTTCTTTTCAGACATGTTTGACTCAAAATGCATCATTTGACTCTGTTTTAAGTTGAGAGATTGGATAAATTATTTGAAAATGCACGTCTTACTGAGTTTGAAATGAATTTTTGAGACAGTAATGATGACTGGTATCAATGGAAATTTATACTTTGTATGAAAAGCCTTCCCAAGACAATAGAGACAAGCATGGTTGGCCAGAGTAAAGGCCTCATATTGAGAGACTTTAGTGAATAGCTTGGTGAGCCACAGTTCATTCTTAGAACAAAACCTTTCAGAAGTTAGCATCCGAACAGGCTACAACATCAGTTTACGTGAAAGGTATTTGGTTCTTTCATTAACGATCAGTTATCAGTGAAAAATTACCTGTTGAAGCACTCAGATTTCTCTAGCTGTAAAATTACATTGAGACCTGACATCCTGACAGGTAGAAACAGTTGCATTGCATGAGGAATGTGACATGTTCAAAGAAAAGAGAAGTGATCAGATTTCTTATTGGAGACAATCAAAGGCTGATTAGCCCTCACAGAGCACGGTGAAACTTGTTGAAGGTTCTGAAAAAAGAAATACAATTTTGGACGGAGCAGAGCTTTGTATTCTTTTAAGCAACTGTTTTAGACAACTGCTGCTCTGTTTATACCTGTCAGACTTTGCTATGAACTTGGAGAGAAGGGATGGAGACTGAAGTAGTGGTTTTTTTAAATTTGTCATTGTGAAGTTAGAAGTTAATTTTCTAGATGAACTGAAGGCCTCACTCCTACTTCTCATCACTCTCTCACACTCCTACTCTCCAGCCATATTTACTATTATCTCCATGTCTCAGCGTCAAAGGCCATCTTTGCCCCAACTTTCTACTCCTTTCACCTGGATCACTTCAACTAATCCTTGATGGCTCAAGTGTCACCTATCTTGAGAAGCCTTCCCTGATTCTCCCTGTTAGGGTTGTCAGATTTAGCAAATTAGGATACAGGAAGCCCAGTTAAATTTGAATTTCAGATCAGCAACGAACAATCTTTTATGTAAGTATATTCTAAATATTGCATCTTGTATTTTTATTTGCTAAGTGTGGCACCTTACCTTAGTTAAGAACTTTTTAGTCACTTCCAAAATGCAGTGTTTCATTGACCATATCAACTAATTTCATGTGAGAATGTCTTCATCATTGTTTGCTTTGTATACTTACAAAATAAATGAATATGACTTTCATGAAAGTACTGATTACAAAATATTGTTAAATTAATACAAATTGGCTTTCAACATAAAATTCTCTAATGTTCTACTTTTTTTGACCCAATTACGCTATATTTACATGTTTACTCTCTGCAAAAGTGTGGTTGAGGAATAGCCTATCATTGCTAATTGATAAGTATTCATTGTTATAAAGCAATGTAACAAAAGAGATTCATAATTTATTTCCACAGAAAGGAAGAGTTTATGTCTACGTATTGGTACTCATAATTGACAGTGGGTTAAAATGTAGAATTGGAGGAAATATAAATGACTTTATTAGATCTTTTTGAAGATACTGCCATAATCACCAATCACTGAAAACATTTCCAGTAACTCCCTATTTTACTTAATAAGGGATAGCCTATCTTTAAAACATTAAAAAGAGATGTTATTGCATTATTTGACTGCTGATGTGTGTAATAGAAATGACACACTATTTAATGCAGTATAAATGTTCAGATTTTTTGTCATGGCTGACAATAAAGTTATAAAAAAAGAAACATTCAATTACAATCAGTAGCAGTTAATTATTTATTGATTTTACATTATGCACACGTTAATACAATACTCTTAATTATGCAGAAGATGAGATCATTTTCATGTTGATACGCAGACATTTGAATTCATCCGTTTTATTTAAAAACAAAAAAATTAAGTTTGAGTAAAAAGTGTTGATCCACACTGAAATACAATCCTCCTGGGATATTAATATCACACTGATTTGAAGTCCTCTTTAAAAGACTGCTTAAGAAATATGAGCTTTTGAGCAAAATTGCATTAATTTAAATATGCTGTTTAATTATATATTTCTGAGGTGGCCAGTCGTTTTTTACTTCCTAGAACTGCACAGCTTTCAGCACTTACTCACATACTCTGTACAATGCTAATGAATGTCTCATATGTAGTAGGAATGCAACAAATATTTGCTGTCTAATTGTTGATCCTGAAAAACATATGACATTTTTATCAGGGAAATGTATTCTCTGGGTTTCTGGGGAAGGTAAGGTCACCTCTGCTTATAGCAGTCAGTGAAACTTGAAGGCAGACTAAGTATTTTGGAAGATAGCTTTTTTTTTTTTTTTTTGAGACGGAGTCTCCCTCTGTTGCCCAGACTGGAGTGCAGTGGTGCTGTCTCTGCTCACTGCAACCTCCGCCTCCCAGGTTCAAGTGATTCTACTGCTTCAGCCTCCCGAGTAGCTGGGATTACAGGCGCGTGCCACCACGCTAATTTTTTATGTTTTTAGTAGAGACGGGGTTTCACTATGTTAGCCAGGATGGTCTCTGTCTCCTGACCTCATGATCCACCCGCCTGGGCCTCCCAAAGTGCTGGGATTACAGGCATAAGCCACCGCGCCCAGCCAACGATAGCTTTTGATAAGCTGAGAGAGAGAGAATTTTAGGCAGAGGGGATTCTAGGTAGAGAAACAGCACACACAAAGGCTTGGAAATGCAGGATTAGAGGACATAGACTGTAAGAGTTTGACTGGAGTAGAGGTGATTTATAGAACAGTAGTGAGAAGAAAATATGATGATTCATTGGGGTCAGGCCTGGGAGCAGGCTGGGGTAAGGATGTTGGTCTAGAAGCAGGATGTCAGTCTAGAAGCAGGATGTCTCAGAAAGAAAACACATTCCTTAACTTAGCATCACTACTTTAGATAAATCATTCTTTCTGCCTTCCCATAGGCCCCACGTAGTGCCCTGGCTTGGTATCTGGCTCAACTCAGTATTGTACAGATGAATCAATTTTTAAACACAAATCATTCTACTCAGTGTAGGTCAGTGGAGGTGACAAGGTACATATTTCTTAAAATGTAAGACACTATTTCTCTTACCTTGAAGGCTTCCACTAAACTGGATTTGATTTCAATAATATTAGGAAAGCCAAAGCTACAGTCAAATTGCTTTCAATACCATCATCCAAACTCCATGCCATAACCCATGGTTTTCTTTTTGGTTCTGAGAGGAAGTTATCTTCATAATCACTTTTAGAAAGAGAAAATGAATGGGCTAAGTGTAGGCAAAGAAGAAATTAGCATTCTAGTTGGCTAAAGGAGGGGGCTCACTTTCTTATCTTTTTCTCTACTTGTTTTTGGGAGTATAAAATTCACCTAATTGTAAAGGTGCAAAGATCAGCTTTCCATTATTTAAACCACCTTCTTTCTGGAGTCCTATTTCCTGTTAATTGTCCTACTTCTCTTACAATCTATTATAAATTACTGTACCCAGAAACATGTGCTATACACAATTTACAGAAAATTCTAGTGAAGAATATACTACAATTTATGTAATTTATGTATGCCAGGCTCTCCTTGGCTTTCTAATCCACTCTCAATATTATCTGTTCTACTTCTTCAGCACCTGGGCAAGTTAAGACATTAAACAATATTCCATGTGCTACATTTAACTTTGAAATTTATTGAATATTGAACTCTTTTATGGACCAGGCATATGTATTGCTTTTTTGCGTCTTCAAATAGATTGATACACTTGATGGAGATGAAGCAGAATTTTAGGTAAAAGCTCTCTCTGACAAATAATTCTCCTATCTCTATTGCCTATTTCGCTAGGGGTCTCCAGGTGGCTGTTGGGTTAAATTTGTTTGTGAGAACAAATAGTGGATAGGAACTGGGGAAAACTAATGTGTGGGTGGAATTTCACAGACAAAATTGATCATTCTGTTATGTTTATAAAATCAGCACTATTCTGGAATACAGACAGTGTGGAGGAGTACAGCACAAACTAAGGCTACCTGTTTATTTTCATGCATAGGACCAATTAAAACCAAGTAGTTGAAGGGTAGATGAACAAGATGAGACCTAGTCAACAAGCAAGTGCTCAGGTGATGGATCTAGGTAGGTCTCCTTTTTGATATAATGTGTTCCTGGAGAAGATATTTTTAAAAATTCTTTACCATAAATTAAAAGCCGAGCAACATGTTTATTTTATCCTGAATATGTGTGCAGTGATACCATCATGTCTTCTGAAATCACTGGAAATCGTCGATATGCGATAAAGTAGGTAAGGAGTGAAGTTAAGTAAGTCCTTCTTCAATCATGAAGGTAAAGTTCCTCAAAATTTCTAATAGGATAAGTCATTTGCGAGAAACTTACAGTTTTAGGGATCCAGATTTAGAAGGATTGAGCCCATGAGTGTACCTACGAAGCCGTTATCTTTTTTTTTAAATGCACTAAACTGAGACAATGACTCTGGCACATTAACAGACGTACCATGGCTTTTCCCCAATATTTTAAACGACCAACACGGAGAACTGTACAATCAGTGTTTATTTGTCATACTTTGTCATAAGAAACTGCTCAGGATTTCCTTCTTTCTCCCCTCTCCTTTACAAGGAGAGGCTTATCACCTTGTTTCACTTTAATGCTGGTTGTATGCACATTAGTAGGTGGTAGCAGTGTTCCTCTGTGTCTAGTCCACCATTCAAATACTCAAGACCTTTCATGTGTTATGACACAGAGTTGTTTTCTCAAGCCAAAGATCCCAGAGAGGCATAGATCCCTGGAAGTTAACGATGGAACAATATTTGTGCTAATCTTTTAAAAGTGATCCTATTTAGCTGAGTTATGAAACGTTTGTCAGATATTCTTCCCAACATCTTGGTTCTGTCTCTACTCCCAGACATCTGAATATGATTCTAAGGCCTGGGCTACTTTCCCTCTACTTCTTGTATCTCCCCAAGCCTGCATTGCAGAAATGTATATGCTGGCCTTTTTCTCCTACCCACTTCCCTTTTCTACTACTATTTGTCAGCATCCTCCTTCCTGTGCGTTTTATAATTATTTCCAGTTGACAGAGTTACAATTTATATATACTGAAACTAAAATTTGAAAAATCCATTAAAAAGTAAGTGATGCTAGTTAACAGGAATAGCCCTTATCCTGCGACAGGTACTGTTTTAAGCAATTTACATATGTTTGGCTGTATACATTTACTCTTGCAATCTCACAGAATCCTATGAGGAAGATACTATTATTATTTATTCCAATTTTATAGATCAGAAAACTGAGGCATGAAGAGGTTCAATATTTTGCCCAAGATCACCCAGCTGATAAACTGGAGAGACAGACTTTGGACACAGGCAGTCTGGCCAGTTTCCACTTCCTTAACCACTCTGCTAGACTGCTTTCTCAGAGAGGAATAACTAAATGTTGGCCCAAAGGGATCTTGTGGTTGTGAAGAGATTACTGTAGGGTGTGAGTCCTAATTGGGCAGCAATCAATGAATAAAGCATTGAACTGTAAAGAAACAAAAAGTACAAGTACTGCTCGTACTGCAACGGGATGTCTTCAGTTTATTTTCATTTTTGTCAAGTACTCTTCATTAGTTGAATGTAAGGCAAGTTTTGGACATGTCACAAGTTTCTCAATAGTTTGGAATGTACAGATATGTTTTCGTGTCATTTTCTCTCAACTCAGAACTTCGATACTATAAATGTAAACACTGAAAGTTGTTTTATTCACATTTCCAAAAACCTTAAACCTGCAATTTATGATTTGGAGACTGAGTCAATCATATGGCTCTAAAGCCAAGATAATTGTTTTGTCTAAGATTCAGACAAACAGGGTTTTTTTTCCTAATGATACAACCCTTCCCCAATTTATTAATTTTCCTGTCTTCTTTATTAAAGATACAACTTTATATTTAAAACATCAAATTTTAAAAAAACACTTTAGGCTGGGCGCGGTTGGTCATGCCTGTAATCCCAGCACTTTGGGAGGCCGAGGTGGGTGGATCACGAGGCCAGGAGATCGAGACCATCCTGACTAACATGGTGAAACCCTGTCTCTACTAAAAATACAAAACATTAGCCGAGCGTGGTGGCGGGCGCCTGTAGTCCCAGCTACTCGGGAGGCTGAGGCAGGAGAATGGGGTGAACCTGGGAGGCAGAGCTTGCAGTGAGCAAGAGATTGCGCCACTGCACTCCAGCCTGGGCGACAGAGCGAGCGAGACTCTGTCTCAAAAAAAAAAAAAAAAAACCAAAAAAACCCCAAACTTTAGAAATTTAGTGTAGAGCAGTTTTTTTTTTTAAAGAAAATATACGTGTAGTGTAGTGGTTAAGATTTGACTTCTAAATTCATATTTGAATGTATTTCCAGCTCAGCTATTTTATATCTGTATGACCTTGGACATATTAATTATTTTAAGCCTTAATTTCTTCATCTCAGAAATGGGGATAATAATGGAATCTACTTCACAGAACTATCATGAAAATTAAATAAGAGGGTGTTTAGAAAGTCTTCAGCATAATGCCTGCACAAAGTAAGCATTCAACAGATGTCAGTTGTGTAAATACTATTATGGTAACTTTATTATAAATATTTAACATTTTACACAACTCAACCCTCAGGTGGCCTGTACACATATTACTGGAAGTTTATTGTCAACTTTTTGTTGGCTTGGTGATGAAGTGTTGCTTATCTATATGAATTCAGCCAAATGGTTCAGTCATTCTATCTGGATTATTCCAGCAAAACTCAGAGAAGGCCTTACCTATATTTTCAACTACACAATTATTATCTTTCTTGCTTTCTTTACCCAACTTTTGTAGGGGAAAAACAATAACAACAACAAAAAGCAAAAATTGCCTCGTGTTCTGATCGCACTGACAGCGTATTTTCCCTATCAGAGAAAAGTACCTATTTTTCTCCTATCCATAATCAGAAGGGTTATAATTTCTCCCTATTTCCTCAAGTCAGAGCTGGTTATTCTGCAAACAATAGTAAATTTACACATTAGCTCTGTGCAGTTTTATCAGCTCCCAGCAATGATTTGAAATAATTATCTCAATGATATACTTCCTCTATTGAGATACCTTTACCTAAAACCAAACATGTAGAATAAAAAAATTAATGAGATTTCAAACAGAGATGTAAATATGTTTCATTATAATTTTGTAATATATTCATTGCAGATTGGTAACAAGTAAATTCCTTAGGGTTCATGGGAAGCAAACATAATATAAATATATCACACTTAAGTTTTGTAAGGAAATGAATGCTTCAACAAAAATTAAAATAATTATTAATCTGAGAAGCCAGTCATCACTAAAAAGATCCAGAAACCAGCAATAAGCACAAATCATCGTTTTAACAAAAAATAAATATTTTATGCACACCAACCTCTTAGGACCTGCCTCAGAATTAATGATAACAAACATTTATGTAGAACAACAGGTTATAGAGCATAATCACATATTTATTCATTAGATAAACATGTACCGGGCACATACTATGAGTCAGTAACAGTGGTTGGCACTTGAAGTATCATATTGACTGAGATATGCATAATCTCTTACCTGACTAAACCTTATTCTAGGAGAGAGCCTACGACTAAGTTACAAACAACTTGCACTACAAGGAAGCATGTTTTAACTATCTTAAGAGAGGCACGATGTGCAATAAGAGATCGGAAGAGTGAAAGCCCATTTCTGGCTGAAAAAAGGAAATGAGGGAGGTCCTCCTGGAGCTGAATTAGACTTCCTTTTTAAAGTGTGGTTAGGATTTGGGTGGGTGGAGATGAGGAGGTGTGCACCAATATATCCTATGGTAAAAGAATGACATGAGCATTAGCACTCAGATGGGAAGGTATAAGAAGTTTAAGAATAGTAGAAAGTAATACTCATTTATTGGTGCACAGGCAACATGTCAAAGAGTACTGGAGGAAAGGATAAAAAAGTAAATCACTGGCCGGGCGCAGTGGCTCATGCCTGTAATCCCAGCAGTTTGGGAGGCCAAGGTGGGCGGATCACGAGGTCAGGAGTTCGAGACCAGCCTGGCCAACATAGTGAAACCCCGTCTCTACCAAAAATACAAAAATTAGCCGGGCATGGTGGCGCACGCCTGTAGTCCCAGGTACTCGGGAGGCTGGGGCAGGAGAATCACTGGAACCTGGGAGGTGGAAGTTGTGGTGAGCCGAGATCATGCCACTTTACTCCAGCCTGAGCAACAGAGTGAGACTCTGTCAAAAAAAAAAAAAAGCTAATCAAAGAAAAATTAAAGGTCATTCTAAGGAGTTTGGAATTTATCTGGTAGCCAGTGGGGTAGTAATGAGTATTTCTAATAAATAGAGTGAAACATTAGAAAAAATACTCTATATAGCCTGGTGTATAGACTGGAAGAGGAAATGGCAGAAAGTGGGGAGATTAAGAGGCAATTATCGTAAAGGTATCCAAAGAACACATAATGAACAAACCCAAGGTGGTGGCATTGGGAATGGAAAGGAATGGAAGGGAGTGATATTGCTGAGAGAGAAATCGCAAAACTTAGTGATTAATTGAATGGGAGTATAATGGATAGAGAGAAATTAAAGAGGTCTCCCCAGTTTCCATTTCAGGTGACTTGCTGCATGGAAAAAGCATTTAGAAATATCAGAAATGAAAAATAAAGACCAGATTTGAAGAGGATAAGATAAGGATTAATTCAAAACTGAATTAATTCAGTTTTGGGCATGTTGAGTTTGAGGTGATCATAGGACATCAAAGTGGAGACGTCCAATTCTACAGGAGAGTTTCAAGAGACCTAGAAATAATATTTGAGGTAATCTGTAAAACAGTTGTTGGTGGTGCTATAGACTGGAAAGTTCATGAAATTGCCACAAGTAAGAGTGTAGACACTAGGATTTTTGACATTTCAGGGTCAAGATCAAAGGCATGAAAAAGAAAAGCTGTGTAAGAAAGAGGAGAAACAGATTGTTAGAAAGTCATTAAAACAAACGTTAGGGGTTCCAAAAGGATGTCAGTAGTGTAAAAAGCTTCAGAATACCAAACGATGAAGATTTACAAACCAACTTTGTATTCGGCATTTAGGAGGTCAGTAATTACCTCCGGTAGATTAGTTTCAGCCAAGTGGCAAGCAGAAATAAAATTGCTAAAGGTAAAGACACAAGAGAAACAATTGTAGATTTTCAAAAAGTTTTTGCAAAGATGGTAACTTCAGGGCAAGTGGATCTCAAATTTCCACCTACAACAGAATCACTTAGGGGCTTTGTTAAATGCAGGTTGCTAAGCCTCACCCGGAGGTTCTAATTCAGCAGGTCTTGGGTAGGGCCAAACTGTTTGCATGTCTATCAAGCATCCAGGTAATACTGATGCCGATAATCTAGGGACCACACTCTGAGAACTGTTTTTAGAGTAGAAAGTTTTGATTTGTCTTAAGGATTCATAGCCTTGAACATTTTATATAGTAAAAGGTGAAAAGAACAAGTAGAGAGGGAGAGACTGGAGATGCAAAAGAGAGAGGTGGGAATAAAACAGATTTGTCACTTGGACGACGTGAAAGAAAGGAATGAAGAACATCAATGGAAGCAGTGGAGGAAGCTTTTTATTTTTTAAGAGAGAAGATGCAAAAATCCTTTTAGGAGGGGAGAAGGGAGGCAGAGGGAATGCCTGTCAAATAACTTTGTGGTAAAATCGTAGAGAAATGGGAGGCAGTAGCTAATGAGAGTGAGGGGAAGGGTGACTTGCAAAGAGTAGAAAAGGTTTGGAGTAGCTGCTACAGGGAATTCAATAGGGAGTCAACGAAATGAATAAAAGGACACTAAGTAGCAGTGGGAGACCAGCTGAAGTTAAAATAGCTTGAATTTGAACAGTTAAAAGCCCAGGATTTAAAACGGAACAATACATTGAAAAACATAGGTGGAATTTAAGACAACATGTTTCCTTCTCCTTTAGGAGAGGGCAGTATGAAATAGCATATGTTAAAAGTTGGTAAGCCCTTATACTTTATAAGGTACTTTGAAAGCTTATTTTTTATATTTCAGTTAGAAAGTGTTCATCTTTCCTTTAAGTATCGGATTTTAACTGTTACTCTTTGGGTTTTGACCAATTCTCTTGATGCTCTGCTTGTCCTCTTTCTCCACCTTTGCCTCCCTTGGAATTCATCTTCAATTTAACATTATAGCTGAATGAAAAAAATGATGTTATAGATCATTGTATAGCCAGTTTCCTAATGGGGTATATATGCATACATAGCTATAGGCTTTCATCACTTAAATTCTCAGTTATATGAATGCTTTCATTTTACATTTATTGTCTTGCCCAATTTCCTTTTATTGTGTACCTAAAAGTGAACCTTAGAGGTCTCCTGGGAGGTTGTGATTAGCGGCCACATTCAAGGTTGTAACTTCAGTTGGCTGAGGCTTTCAAATAATTCCATTTATTACCTTGGGATTTGTAATGCCTGATCTGAAAACCAGTCCCTTCAAATAGTTCTGGATATTTTGCAGTGCTGCATAAGCTTGCCAATATATGTATTTTTAATTTTTAATTAAAATGGTACCTGCATTTTACTGACAGTGTCAAAGTGGAATATTTTGCCTAAAATCACAGATGAGCACCCTCCCCTCCAAACTGAGTATGAATTAAGATAAAATGTAAATTGTTAATTAAGTCATGGAAGTTTACAGCATTTCAGTGTATGGGAAACTACACTTAGGCCTCAAATCATTCCACCGGAATTAGAACTTCTTCTGATGAGATATGGTACCTGCTTATACTAATTTTGTCCTTGTTTGTTGTGGTGGTTGGCTCCTGTCTTGTATTAATTCACAAACCTTGAGTATTTTCTTAGTTTTAATGCAGTGCCTCTCTCCATAGAGAGTCATCTCCCGAGGGTACTCTGTTTACTGTCACCTTTTTATGATGTTATATTGCATCAAGCAATTCCAAACTTACAGGGTGTTGATGCGAAAGGCTTCCTCTGGTCTTGTAGAAACCTAGCCCTGTTTAGAAGCACGTTTGGCTTATGGAAGACATTAAAATCAGAAAGGGACAAAAACAAACCCTCTGTGTAAAATTGATTGTCTCAATCTCAAAGCACGGATAGTAATAGTAGAAATAGTAGTGATAAAAAATAGAATAATCAAAAAGTCAAGAAAAAACCAAGGAGACAAAACCTGCTCTCTTAGATCTAAACGACTAAATGTTTAAATTGCATGTGTTACTTAAGAACGTTACCAAGTTTATCTAGAAGACTGCAATGAGAAGGAATTCAAATAATGAAACCGAGGGTCTTTTGAGTATTGAAAGCTTCCAAAGAACTTTAACCTTTAAATGATCAATGGCCAATTTGAGTCTCTAGTATTTCTGCTAGAAATAGAACCGTAATCTCTAGTAATAATTAAAATATTACTGTAAACCTGATACATCTCATTAAACACATGACTTTTAATTTGTGCCTTTTCTAAAGTTGTCAAAGTATGTCTGTTCTACAATTTCACAGTTACTGATTACAGCATGAGTGAATAATCTGCCTTTTTATATTTCAGATTTCTTAAATTTGAAACATCAAAATATCTGTGCAATGTTTTATTGCTGAAAACCCCAAATTGCTCTGCAAATAAAAAGGCCTTGATAATGTGGGCACAGCTACATACAAGGGGTAGCTTGGCCTTAGTATTTTTAATGTAATTAGAGCTATTTGAAAATAAAACATCCTTTACAGCCAAACTTATTCACCTGGAAATTTCAATCACAAAAAGTTATCAGAGGCAAGTTATTTCAACAGATAGTTTAACAGCCATTTCAGTCAAAACACCTGTTGAATACAATTTGGGATTTCTCTTTTTAAAAACTGGTAAATACAAACATTTCTGTCAATGCTGTTTTATTCTTTTTTGATACTTCTACTTTTGGTTGAGGCGTTTTCTGCCTCTGCTATTTCTTCTCAATTGTCCTTTTTTTGCCCCTTATTACTTTCTTCCCACAACAGTATCGATGTAGCAAAAACGTTTTGATGCCTTTTAAAAATGTCTTGTGGCTGCCTATATCCCAATCTATTATGTTAGAGTCATATCACTGCATTTTGAAAGCAATGATTATCACAACTTCTTAGCATTTTAACCCTGTACAATTTGAAATTGAAACAGTATGAAGAGATTCAAAGGGCAGTTCTTAAACCTGGTTGATGAAATGAGAAAAGAAGAAAACATGTTGTAGAAAGAGGCAGAAAAATCCAATTTAGGATATTTGTGACTAAATAAGGGAGCAAAAAGAACCCACACATTTCTCGTTGATCCTGCTAAGTACAATTAGGGCTGAATAAAATTCAGTAAGTTTTCAACATTATTTATATTTTAGAAGAATATCAGGAAGTTACCATAAGCCATGTAGCTGGTAACGTTTTGTAAAGAAACGAAGCCTGGATTTCACTTTCTGAATAACTAACAGCCTCTAGAGAAGAGGAGCACAGGAAAGGAAATATCTTGGTTTTAGAGAGTGAATAGCTTGACAAGGAGTCTTAAAACAACTTTGCTAGGCCAGGAGCGGTGGCTCACGCCTATAATCCCAGCACTTTGGGGGGTGGAGAAGGGCGGATCACGAGGTCAGGAGTTCGAGACAAGCCTGGCCAATATGGTGAAACCTTGTCTCTACAAAAAAAAAAATTTATATATATGTATATATAAATTAGCCAGGCGCGGTGGCGCGCACCTGTTGTCCCAGTTACTCGGCCGAGGCAGGAGAATCGCTTGAACCCCGGAGGCGGAGGCTGCAGTGAGCCGAGATTGTGCCACTGCACTCTAGTCTGGGCGACAGAGTGAGAATCTGTCTCAAAACAAAGAAAAACAACTTTGCTAAGGCGATCTAACCACCATATGCTGTGTGGAAAAGACCATTCCTTTTCCCTGGAATGTACCCTGCTTAGACGTTTTGTTCTATAAGCTGTTAGTATGTTTGGGACACTTGATGAGTGGGGGAAGTGGAATCTTGTTTAGGACTGGAGCTCTAATCACTGGACCTTCAAAGCCAATGGAAGAGGAAGGAAAATGCACGTTCAAGAGTGCAAACCCTCGCCCTTTCCTCATATTCCGTGATGACTGTTTTGAGTCCTAAACAAACATTTCCTATCAATTTCAGCGGGGAGTAGGGCCAGGGCAATCTCGACACTAAGGGACGATAGTCCTGTTCCAGGACAATGGCGGAAGTGCCATAAAATGAGGCGTCCATCTGCCACCCACAAAGCAAGTCTCTCTGTTTCCCAAAGTGTTCACAGGCTCACTACGCTTCCTGAATGTCAGTGCGAGTTAGCAACCAGAACTCTGATCTGAGTATGATCTCGGACGCTTGTTCCTCTGCGCCCTGGGTAGGGGAAAATTTACACCAAGCGCGCTTAGGTGGGCTAAAGGGCTGAGCTGTTTACTTCTGAACTCGCTAGCGTCTTTCTCCTGGAAGCTAGGCGAAGCCACCTATTAGCCCCCGCAGAGTTTGGGAGCGATGCGCAAATGGAGTTGGAGCTGCCACCTCACTTTCCACGATCTAACCCGGTGTAAGGTGGCGGAAGGGGCATAGGGAGGCACGTTCAGGAGTCGCGCTTTGCGTTTCCACCCCGACACCAGCGGAGCGCGGAGCGGATGGGTTCACAGCATAGGCCACTTTGAGAACTCTGAGTGACATTTGGGAGTTCTCTCGTCTGGCTGAGAGGCAAGAAGCAGAGGCACCACACCGCCCCCTTCTCGGACTGGATCTCTGTTCTCCGTCGAGCCTGAACCCACTCAGGTAGTCGGACGCCGGCCGGGGAGTCTCCACCTCCTCGCCAGCGGCAGCCATTCGGAGCGCTCGGGCGCAGAAGGGGTGGGGCCCATTGGCTGTGGGACGCTGCCAGTCTCCGGAGGGCGTGTGGTGGGGGTGGGGTCTGGGGCCGCAGCGGGTTGGGGCTGCTCACTGTTTGCTGGGTGGTGGTGAGCTTGAGCGTGAGCCGGCTGCTGAAGACTTGCGAACAGTTCGGAGCCAGCGAGAGCGCGCCAGAGAGAGCGCGCCAGAGAGAGCGAGAGTGAGGGAGTGAGTGCAAGGGGATCTAGAGGAGTCAGGGCGAGAAAGCGAGGGCCGGAGGACCCACGATTGAGACAGAGTGACCATGGCTGTCTCCGCGCCTCCAGTGATCTCTGCAACTTCCAGCGGCGCCGGCGTCCCGGGGGGCTTATTCCGGGCCGAACCCCCGTACTCGACTCCCGGAGAGCCCCCTCGTCTTACTCCTAATATGATCAATAGTTTCATGGTTAATAACCACAGCAGCAGTGCCGGAGGCGGCGGCAGCGGCAACACCAACACCAGCGAGTGCCGCATGGTCGACATGCACGGGATGAAGGTGGCTTCGTTCCTGATGGACGGCCAGGAACTGATCTGCCTGCCTCAAGTCTTTGATCTTTTTCTCAAGCACCTGGTGGGAGGCTTGCACACTGTGTACACCAAGCTGAAGAGACTGGATATATCCCCCGTGGTGTGTACTGTCGAGCAGGTCCGGATCCTCCGCGGGCTGGGCGCCATCCAGCCCGGGGTAAACCGCTGCAAACTCATCACCAGGAAAGACTTTGAAACTTTGTTCACCGATTGCACCAATGCCAGGTGAGACACTCGTTTCTTGGCTCTCCCACTTCTCTTACCCCTTTGGCCTCTTCTGCATGCCTCATCACCCTCATCCAACTTTGTTTGTAAAGTGAGTCTTAACTAGTTTGCCTCTATTCTTCACTCTGTAAATCGGTGGGGAAAGAAGACTAGAAGGTTTCATTAGTGCCGGTGCCTTCTAGTCCACGCTCAGTGCAAGGGCTTGGGTCTAAAAAAGTCCCGCACAAACTTGAGTTTGCAGTCCTCTATTGAAACTTTCCAGTCTTTTGCCCATATCTTGCATGGCTTTTGGCTGTTTGTGGTTGTTAATTTCTCTATTTGGTTTTCTTTCCTGCTCTTTTGTGGCCGCACGGGTCGGATAGGTTTTCTTCTGAAAGGATACCAAGGGCTTTCTCTGGGGGCTGGCTGAGCTGTAAACTGGGCTCCTAAGCTGGCAAGCCAGAACTCAGCATTTGGGGCATGCAGGGGGTGGGAAGTCTAGAATCCATCCCAGAGGGTGATTCGATCCCCATCCCGTGTGTTTGTGGTGAGAATGTGTGGGGTGTGTGGTGTTGTTGTTTATGGTGGTGTTGGTGTGTGTGTGTGTGTGTGCAAGTGCGCGTGAGAACGTATGCTCATGCTTGCTGCGCAAAGCTCCCCAGTACACGATACAGGAAAGTCGACGGATACTATTTTTACAAAAGGACAACGACAAATATCACTTTCCTGGGATCGTCCGTTTTGGGTTATCTGCAGAGGGCAATGTGGGGCATGAATCACTGTGGCTGGGACTGGATTTCAGGTTGGTGTACAAGTCGGCAGATTTTCTAGAGAGGATGCTCTCAGCTCTTCCAGGCGAACAGTTGGAAGGATCCCATTCCCTTAAAGACAGGATTCCTTAAATGATGATGGCCAGCTTCCCTGGTTGTAAGTGTACCTCCTTCATATCACAGTGTAGAAGTACACTAGTGAATAAATGTCCATTTGTGTATGAGAAGCAAATTGTGTTCAATGTTTGAGTTTAAAAAGAAAAAAGTATACTCAAGATTATCTGACTTTTTAAACACCTGTGAATTAGTCTTCTAGTGTTTATTCCATCTCCAGTTTGGTAACATCTCAGGAAAGCACAGATTTGGCACAAAAATCACCATCACGTGGTTAAAAGGAGCAAAGGATTTTGTTGTAAAACAGCACTACTGCTTATTATTTTACAAAAATAAAATAAAATAAAATAAAAAACCAAAAACTTTCTCAAAATGAACTTTAAATCATAAAATCTCTGGGTCTGTGAACTAAAACTGTAATAGTTTGCTACATCTGTTGTAAAATCCAAATTGCCATGTATAGTTGAATGATACTGACAACTTGTAGGCAAACTGTTGCTTACTGCTGCAATAAGATAATGCTGCAGAACTTACAAGGGAATCTTTTTCCTTCTTTTTTTTTTCTTCAATTGAGCAGTGTTTTTCTGTGTTCAAGCAATTAAACAGAAAACTATTTATGTGAGAACTCCTACCTGATTCATATTTAGGGCTTACAAAGCTGGTTTATTATATCAGCTTTTCTTAAGGAAGATAGATGGCCTTAAAACACAAAGGATAACAGCTCCCTCAATAAAACAGGCAATTATGGATTGTAAGAGTAAAAAGACAATTTTATTTCGACTACAAAGCATTTTATTAGTACACAAACTAAAAAGGTTACAAGAGACCTCAGATAGTGGCCATCTAATTCATTTGTTGCCATCCAAAAACACTCAAACATTTAAATAATTGCAGACATGAAAACCTATTCTCTTATTAACTCCCTCTCTTTATCAGTCTCTCATCTCCCCATCCCTATTCTTTCTCTCTTCCCCCTCTCCCATCTCTAAAAATGCCCATTCTTAAAGTGGAGCAATTATTACACTTACGAAATTCTTCCTTCCTCAATTAATTTGCACATTCTTGAGAAAAACCTGTGACCATGATTTTCAAATAAATAGATTAGTATTTTAATATGATTTTGATACTTTTCTCTATAAATGGAAACTTTTCCTAATTTTTATTAGAGCTACTTACTAAAAAAAAGAAATCCAGAGGCAGGTGATCTTGTAATATTTTTGGACCCTGTTATACCATGTATTTTTAGGTTATTATTTTTATCTAATTAGCTTTTATTTACTGCTTATCACAGCAATAGTAACTTTTTGTGTGTGTGAATTGTTTTTGTGTATGTGTGTGTATAAAGGTGACAGAGAAATATTAAATACGTGGGAAGAAATAGATCTGTGATGTGATTCATGTGCCTTCTATTGCATTTTCTTTTCTTTATGGGTATTTGGTTTATTATATTCATATTTTAAAACTGTGTTACAAGTATTGCAATTTTATTAATTGTAAAAATTTATGAAGTATATTCTATGAATGCAATGCATCAGTGAAGATGAGGAAAACTACTAGAAGCACACCTAAATTGCAATTTTAGATAGAAGACAGCCACAATTTCTGGGAAAAATCTAATTAATGATAAAATGATATCAACAAATTTTACTGATTCGAAGTGCCCTCCTAACCACATTATTAAAATTGCAAAATATAATAATGCATTTAATAAATGCTTTATGACCTTAGGTAAGATTATTTACAGAAATGTACACTTTAAGTTACTCCCAAAATCTGAATTTTTAAAGAAAATTGTGAAATTTTTAGATCAACATTATTTCTGTGACTTTTCTATTCAGTGAAAAGAAATGTAAGGGATGTAAATAGGAAAGAGGTCCAAGAGAGACAAAGTAAGGTAGATGAGACTCGAGGCCAGTGAGAGAGTAGAAATGCAGAAAAAGAGCAGAGTGATGCCTTGAGACAGAGTGAAAGATGGAACAGAAGAGCTTATAGAGATGCCCCAAGATGAGTGATGCACCATTGGAGATCTGGCTAAAGAGGATTGTCCTTCAGGACTCATGACTTCTTAGTGCTTCTAGCTAAGATCAGGGAGGGAAGTGCAAGGAAAAAGTAAATGTTTAGCGAATGGAAACTCTTAAACACTATTCTTATTTCAAAGAAGAGATTCATCTTCATCGCTTGATGGATAAATGTTCATAATATGTTGTTGAATGGAAGGCCTATTCGTAATGGTGTCATTGGCAATTTTCTCTTCCTGTATAATAAATATTTCTTCCCCTCTCTGTTGAGTATGTGGGGAAGAGTACAAGTCCTGACTTAGAGCATTTGGAATGCTTTCTACGCTATCCCAGAACACACAAAATGGATTGTTTTCAAATTGGTCATTTTCAAGGACCTTAAGGTATTGCCACTAAGTGACATTTTGATTTGCTTCAGTGCCCATTATGTGCACTGAAGAAAAATGAATGAGTAAAATATATACATAATTGTTTCTTTGATAGTACTGAAACTCACAGCAAGAACTACCAGTGCCTTATATTAACTATTTTGTTGTTAGCCAATTTTCAAAATATTCAGTTGTCTTCCTAGAAATGGTTAAGAAATAATATCTGCTTCAACTACTAGAGAGGTAGTAAGATTAAAACTCTTGACCATTCATTGTTCTGTTCGATAAGTCAAGGTTTACATCACTGTAATTTCAAAGAACTGTACAACATTTTTCCTTCATGACTGTTAACTTCTAAAATTAATTGTAAGGATATGATTTTGAGGATTATTTTTTAAATGATGATAAAAATAATCAACACTAAATGGGAAAAATTACTATACTGTTTTGGATTTTGTTTTTGCAGATAAAGCACTGTGATTTCTGTTTAATATTTTGTGCAAGAAAACTTAGAGTTTTTAATACCAGAGAGAACAGGCAGGTTTAGAAAGTAAATGTTGACAATTTTCACTCTTATGCAATAGATTTTTCTTACTAAATTCTCCTAAGTTTAATGCAGCAGTAAAATAGTAAATTAAAAATTGTTTTTCCTAAATATGAAAATTACTAAACAATCAATAGATTTTAGTGTTTCTCTTTTTACCTACCTATCAATATAAAAGTAAAATATTGTCAGATTTCATGACCAGCATTTAATTTTGTTTGAGGACCAACTGATTAAATGTTATTCGGTCGTTTAGAGTTAAATGGGTGCTTGAAGAAACAAGAAAGTATGATTAAGAAAACATTTTAGTAATGCATTTGGAGACAGGATTCAACATATATTCAAACAAATAGAATTCAGTTTTTAAAGTTAAAATTTCCAATTGTAGTTTCTTGTTATTTTGATAGTATATAAACAGAACATAAATACGGTTTTATATTAAAGAGATTTTTAATATCAAAGCACATTTTACAACATTTTAAAACTATTTTCAAATACTAGAAATATGGCTATTATGAGCACTCAATGAGTTTGGCTTGGTAGTCACACTTGATGAGTACTTTATAGTTCATGATCCATACAGAGTAGCATAATTTACTTTGAAAATTTATGTTTTACATTTACAGTTAGGCAATGTCAAATTTTTGCAAAACTTGAATCACTTTCCTGAGCTAATATTTTGTATGGCTTACATTTTCAGTAATGATAAAAACATTTTAGAAAAGAATCTGTGTAGTAAATGCACATTTTATTCTATAGGACGATGAAAAGATAGTCATATTGTCTGTTAAAAGCAGCCACATGGTCAACAATGCTCTGTCCTTTATGAGAAGAATGATGTCAAGATTATAATTAAATCAATTATAATTATGTGCCAATGCATAGACTTTCCATGTTTACATTCATTTTCAATATACGCTTCTGAATAACCAACAGTTTTGTATTTAACTACTTTAGCTGGTATTCATATGCGCCTCACTCATTTATTAGGTGATGGATACTACATTAGAGAAATGATCCATGACATGATGCAGTATATCTTTGGATTTTTATGTATCATATTATCCTCAATGTATAGCACATGGATGTCAATAAATAATTAGGACATGATGGTCTTCAGACATTAATGTTTTATATGGTTTTACACAGGAAATACCTAGTACCTATAGAAGATATCAAGTCTGAATTATTTGGTGCTTTCTTAGGTAACCTTATTTTGTCTTAATGACATTCATAGATGTCTTTAACATGCTTCTAGCAGACAAATATAATTGTGAAAATCCTAATCACAACATGTTATATTTCAGTTGGTAATCTAGCTCTCCAGTGACACTTTATCTTATGCATTTAGAGATACAAATGATTTGGGGTTATCTACTCTATACATTTTAAATATGTATTAAAACCATCCTAATTGATCCAAAACTGACAATATTATGTTTTTGTGAAAAAGACATCAAACCTTTCCCTCAAAGCAAAACAATTAGGTATTAATGATATTCTTGTTGCATATTCAAAAAGCCTTTGGTTGCATTTATTTCCTCCTTTTCTTCCCTTTCACCATCTCAACCTGCAAAACTCTTCACTGTCACTTCAGATCACACAATTCTAAAAAGATAAAACAACATTTAAACACATTTGCTTTGGAAGGGAAATTGAGCATTTGCACCCAATAAGCCTGATTGTGGAACTGCATGCAAATTGTGTTTTGATTTATCTCTTTTACACTTTTTTCCATTTGAATTGATCTTGCATTAATTTCACCAAGCAGCTCTGTGAGGCTGCAGATGTTGCCCTGTGTTTAATAAATCAATGAGACAGATCTGAATGAATCACTTCAGATGGATTCTCTGCTCGGTTTGATGTCTAGATGTTATTCTTAGCTTGTTATCATGACAGATGCATTAATGTTCCCATACACTGCCAGCAATGTCAAAGAGATTGAAGCTTTTAAAGTGGCGGCATCCCTTTTTCCATTTTCTGCTAGAACAACTAAATTTATTTTATTTGAGAATCAGAGAAAAATACCAAATCAATCTTAAGATTTTTCATGGGAAAGAGTCTCAATACTCATGCTATATTGTGAACTATTCCAAAATAGTGGAAATCAACATATTAAAACCTAAATATAGTGTAGCTGCTTAATAGTGCCTCTACATTAATATTTAATCATAGAAGGAAAAATGAGAATTAGTAATATATGATTGGGACACATTGAAAGTGTCACTATAAATAGAATAATACTGTATCCAAATTGATTACAGAAGGGTGTTAGTTTTTAAATCCTTACTAATAAGCTTTTTGTTGGCTTAATGCAGCTGCAATATACTCTTATGAAGGGATTTAGAACCCCTTCAGGATTTAATATTTTTTTTTAGTAGAAAGGAGACAGCCTGTCCATTGTGTATTCATCATTTATTCACTTTATAATGCTGAAAATCCCAGGAAAGTTTATTTCATTTTAATATATTTATATTCTGGGTAATTATTTGTAAATCATAAATTATCCAGTAGCAATAAATGCTACTTTTATAGTTTAATTTCTTAAACTATAGAAAAGCATACGGTCACCAAAAGGAACTTTGATATAATGCTAGTGAAATTTATTACTTACCTGCATTAAATATCGTAACTACCATACTTCATTTAACCCATGGCTTTGTTTCTTTGATTCTGAGAGAGAAACAATGCTGTCAATTGATGTGAAATATTTTGAATTTAATATTGTAGGTGATATAACTTTTCAGTTAGTCTGATATTTGAAAATGCAAATTTTAAAAAGGAGGTTCAAATTTTCTCTTATTCGGCTTTCTGAAGAATATATATTTTAAAAATCAGTTTTTAGAAGTAGATCCTCTTTGAAAGCCTATACAGTATTCCTTAATCATAATTTTATTCCTACCTTTATTAGAATAGGAAAACAGTAAACACCGCTAAATGATACTGTTTAGATCTCAAATTCAGGAAAAATTGTATCTCCAGCGGTTAGGCTAATGTCGGATGTTTATGATGCATATACTATTATCTATGGTAGAGTTTAAAGAAAATTTGAAAATGAACTTCAGTAAATTATGGACAATAGTTAACTTTTTTTTCAATTTTTCTTTAAAACGTTTAAATGCCTTTATGGTGATCTCTCACCACATCCTTCTTCAACACTAAATTTGTATGTTAAAATTGGTGAAAATATTTAAGAAGTAACACAAATCGTTTTATGCAAAATTGAATATATTTTAAGAAAAAGATATCTTTATCGATACCTATCATGGTATCCTTAAAAAAGAACTGAATTTATCACATAAAACAAAACCTTGGGTATATAATAATAATTTCTGAGGAGTCATTTTTAACTCCAGTAATGTTCTTTGGAAAGGTTCATTAAGCCTAATATTCTGTGTATATTAGACACTTAATTCACATTTGTTGAATGAATACAACTATGCATACACATATACACACATTTATTCCTCTTATCAGAATTCTTTGCAGTATATGATGTTCCTTAACAAAAGGTAAGAAATAGTTAAATAAAGTATGCAGTTGTTGAAGAGATACTAATCCTGAAACTTTAAATCCAATATAAAACAATTTGTAATCATGCCATAAACCTTTCACAAATACACATGTAAAGGTATCAAAATCTAATATATGAACTTAGAATATTTGAAATGAAGTATATCTTCAAAGCAAGTATGACTTCTTGATATTAGGTGAAAACCCAGTAGAGATGCTCAAATATTATGAAAAAGCAAGAATTAATAAATAAAGTGAGCCTAAGACCATAAAATGATTATTGGTGATTTAGATTTATACTACTTGATATGAGCACTAACCCTTGTGGCAGTTGACTTGTGATCCTGTTTTCAAACAGTAAATGCATGCGTATTCAAAATGAGGTGGTAAAAAGAGGGTTTTCCTCCCTTCTTTCTAGTCTGTGAATAGAATACAAATACATGTTAAAAAGAATGATTTGATTTTTTTCCTGAATAATCTTAAGACCCAATCCAATGGAAACTCAAATTTGCATGAAGTATCATCCTCACCACCCATTTAAAAGAATAACTTAGTTCTTTCAGGTGTAATTAATTTTGAAGAGTAAAATCTCCTTTAATCTAGGAACCCTGAAGTTGAAACTACTTGTATCTGTGTACTATTTTGACCCATTACAATTACTTTGTTTATTAGAGCAAATTGTGGTGGAAACTTTGTAATTATACTACTGGAAAAAATATATGGTACAGGAAAGTTTAAAAAATAATAAGCCACAGTATTTTTATTGCTATATAATCTTTTTATTTTTAAACAAATTGACTGTTTAATGGTGTGTAATGTAGTGTGTATACAAAGGTATATAGCATTCGATTGCAATTGTGTACAATGATCTTATCAGGTTGCTGGCAACTACTAGCTAGTAACAGCATTTGGGCTACATTTAGTCTATCTGCTATTTATGTGATGGGTTAAAAAGAAAAAAGTAATATTGATCTGTCGCCGGATTAAAGTTTGAAATGGGCAACAGCCTGAACACAAAAGCCTTTTTTTTTATGATTTCTCAGCTTGCCATTGATCTAGTTTTATTGCATTCATTATTTATTAAAAGAATTTGCAAGCTAAACATAACGTTAAGCTAGTTTGCACACAGGGACCGCACTTAGGAAATTGAATGGAAATTGCATTAGAGATGAACATCTGTGCTATTTTTCCACTCATGTGTTTATGGGTTTGTATAAAAGGTGTATTGGATTAACAGTTATAACCATTATAGCTTACAGCAATATGTCAGTTTCTGAGCTTTCAGTTATTTTGAGAGAAGTCTATCTCTCATGTTTGTCTAAAAAGTATAGTACTACCATCACAAACAATATTAATTATGTATTTATTTTTACGAACAGTATTTAGAAAAATTTATTTTTATTATACTGTTAATGCATTATGTATGTTATGTATACATTATGAGATATCCTGCTATACTGAAGTAAAAACGTTTTGAAAGCATATGTAATTATCATATAAGACTATACTATCTCTTAATGGCCTTTGGTAGTAGGGTATGTAGGTGCAATTACATAGTACCTATTTTAAGAATCTTGAGTTTAATGCCATATTAAAGCATACTAAATTCACAGAAACTATATAAAAACTTTAATATGATAAAAAAAGATCATCCATAAAATATTATATATGTAGTCAAAGCCTTGATCATTCCAAAATGATAGTAAATGTGCAGACACTGAAGACTTGCTCTATATAACACTACTGATGATAAGATGGGATGCATTATGATATGGTTCCCTTTTTGGGTTCAATCCAAGGAAGTTTAATTACCAAACCTCAAGTTGACCTCCCCAGAGGACATAAGTTAGACGGCAGTGAGTATGGGTTTTTGTGTGTGTGTGTGTGTTTTTTTTGTTTGGGACAAGGTCTGGCTCTGTCACCCAGGCGGGAGTGCAGTGGCAACCAGTGAGTATGTCTTTTACTGTATTGTCTTTAAGCTGTAGACATTTGGAAAATTCACGTCTATCTATCTAATTATTGGAATTTAAATAAAAACTTCTTCACAACCATTTTGATCGCTCATGATTAGATTTGTTATGATAGCCTGTGTGTGTGTGTGTGTGTGTGTGTGTGTGTGTCTATCCAGCACTTATTAAGGGTATTCTTTGTGGTGCCAGGCAGTGGTCTAGGTGCTAGGTGCTGTGAACGAAATGAACAAAACAGTCTGCTCATGGACCATACAGACTACCATCATCCTATCGTTAGCTTAGGGTGTATAAGCCGTATTATCCCTCCTATTACATTTACTAAATTATGAAATGTTTGAGATTACAAAATTTTGCCACATCTATTATTGAATAATCCTTAAATTTCCTTTCCCATGTCTGCCTCCTGCATTATATCAGTAAACATTAGACTCTTTTTCAGTCTTTGGAATTATACCAGAAAAGTCCAACTAAAAATAGTCAGTTATTAAGATACAAAACAAGGTTTTAATTTTATGAGTGCAGAAAGTGTTCTTATCTTATAAAGTACACATAAAAAGGAGCATGAAATAAAACATGTATTTCCACTTAAGAATGACTATAGTTAATTGACCTTAGTAACTTTATATGATATATATTTGTTAAAAGGGATATGAATTCTTAAAATTCATAAAGTTAATCAATCCGTGAGACACATGTTTTTGTTATAAAACACGCAACTGTGGACTTTTAAAAAATTTATGTTAAAAAGCTTGCTTTGATTTGTGTTAAGAGTTTTAAACTAGTAAGATCCTCAATCTTAGAGCATCATTTGCTTTGCATGTGGTCCTATACAATATTATGCCAAAAATTAAAACAGAGATGAGAGTTGTTTATTTTTGTTCATCCAGAGTACATTGACCCTTAAATATGTCATATTTAAATGTAAATAACTTTACAAAACCAGATTATTTGCAAACACGTATAATTAAATGTTTAATGTTACTGTTAAGCTTGCTGCTTTGAAAATATCCTGTAATCTGCTAAACTTCTAAATTTATTTTGTAGAAAAATCTGTGAGTTCCCTCTAGGTTTTTATCTGAGATATGCAAAAGGGTAATTTGTTCATACAAAAAAATTACTCCATAGTACATTTTATGCAAAGCATACAATCTTTAGGTCTCACTTTATAAGCCAATTAGCATATTCACTTTAAACATGATATTTTCCAATTCAATTCATTTCAACAAATATTTAGTAAGCACCTAGTATGTGCAAGGCTCGTTATCAGGGGAAGTGGTGATACTAAGAACTTGCCACATTCTTATTGTCTCATCTCCAGATTATCTAGGTTGAGTTTTACTGTTTCATGGTTAACTCTCAGCTAACCTACATTAGAGGAAGGAAGAGTAAACAATACATATAATTCAAAAACGTGGAAAATTAAAATAACATTGATTTGGCTTTGCAGTGCATTATAAAATGTTCTCAGCATATTTACCTGTCTAAATATATTTTACTTATTCTAATATTAAATTTTATTTACTTTTTTCTCATTAAACTCTTTTAATGGGTCTCAAAATTATGTGACAGATTTTGATCAAGTTGTTTCCATTAAAAAGTACTGATTTTAAAAACTAATAACTTAAAACTGCCACATGTAAAAAAAACAAAAAAAACAAAGTGGTCCTCAAAACATTCTCCCTTCCTTCTCAAGATTTTATAATGCATTGTTATCATTAACCAGTCTTTTATTATTAAACTTACATGGCCCATTGAAACAAACAGTTCAAAGACTCTTCTTCCACCACTGATTAAGACTGGGGTGGCAGATATTAGGGATATTTAGCCTTCTGAACTTTCTGGGCAGACTTGGTGACCTTGCCACCTCCAGCAGACTTCTGGTCCACTGCTTTGATGACACCCACAGCAACTGTCTGTCTCGTATCACAAACAGCAAAGTGACCCAGAGGAGGATAGTCTGAGAAGCTCTCAATACACATGAGGTTGCCAGGAACCATATCAATGATGGCAGCATCACCGGACTTCAAGAATTTAGAGCCATCTTCCAGCTTCTTACCAGAACAGTGATCAATCTTTTCCTTCGGTACAGCGAACTTGCATGCAATGTGAGCCATGTGGCAATCCAGTACAGGGGTATAGCCAGCACTGATTTGGCCTGGATGGTTCAGGATAATCACCTGAGCAGTGATGCTGGCTGCTTTCATTGGTGGGCCATTTTTGCTGTCACCAGCAATGTTGCCACAACGAACGTCCTTGACAGACACATTCTTGATATTGAAGCCCACGTTGTTCCCAGGAAAAAAGCTTTATTTCATTTCACTCAAAGCTTTATTTTATTTCACTCAAAGCTTCCTGGTGCATTTCAACAGACTTTATTTCAGTTGTAAAATCGACTGCAGCAAAGGTGACCACCGTACCGGGTTTGAGAACACCAGTCTTCACTTGACCACCAGGTGCAGTACCAATACCACCAATTTTGTGGACATCCTGGAGAGCGAGGCACAAGGGCTTGTCAGTTGGACGAGATGGTGGTAGGATGTAGTCCAGAGCCTCAAGCAGCATGGTTCCACTGGCATTGCCATCTTTACAGGTGACTTTCCATCCCTTGAACCAAGGCACGTTAGCAGTTGGCTCCAGCATGTTGTCATCATTCCAACCAGAAATTGGCACAAATGCTACTGTGTCAGGGTTGTAGCCAGTTTTCTTAATGTAAGTGCTGACTTCCTTAACGATTTCCTCATATCTCTTCTGGCTGCAGGGTGGCTCAGTGGAATCCATTTTGTTAACACCAACAATTAGTTGTTTCACATCCAGTGTGTAAGCAAGAAGGGCATGCTCACTGGTCGGCCCATTCTTGGAGATACCAGCTTCAAATTCACCAACACCAGCAGCAACAATCAGGACAGCACAGTCAACCTGAGATGTCCCTGTAATCACGTTCTTAATGGATACAGTAGTCATTACAGGTGTTAGCAGATCAAAACCTGGCAAATTACATGAGGCCAGTTGTTGACTTTAACACACCTTCCTGTGTTTAGAACCCCTAAATAACCGTCTTCCTTCAGTTAAATAAAAGTTTCTTGACACCAGAGGAATTATAGCTTTGGGTTAGAACGCATTGATGAATATAACTCTAAATCAGATTTTTGTGAAGCGTTTTTACTCTGTGAAGAGAATAATTAATTGATTTTCAGCTTGCAATTAAGAAAAGGAACATTATATAGTCTTGATGCTGATTATATCCTGTCAAGAGCAGTCATTTTGATGATGGGCACGTATAGAACATTGTGACCTCTGAAGAGAGTAGTAACTGCTCCATTGTTTAATTGGTATACGTACATTTGATATAGCCACATTCTTACATTTGCAGTTCTTTTGGGTTGTTCCTTGTCATGCTAGAGGACTGACAGGTTTTTGTTATTTTAGAGGCATGTTCTTTTTTATAAAGTCGTATGATGTTTACATAATCCCTATTCTGCCACAATCTAAAACTTTTATTATTCTTCCTTGTTTTCAAGTGAAAGCAAGTTTATCAAGAAAGTAAAGGAATAAAGGAATGACTACTCCATAGGCAGAGCAGCCTAAAGCTTTAATTATTCTTTACAGTTTAGTCTCATTGAATTGAATGACAGATATGCTGTGTATTCAGTTTGGTGTTTTGTTTCTTTTTCTTTTAATTTTTGTTTTTTTGTTTCCAAGATGGTTCTCAGTTTTTAAATGTAAATAAAATCTAAGAATTCCTTTTTTTGAGGTCTTTCTCTACATTAGTGGGAAATATGTAAAAGCCTTTGTCCCATATGGATTCATATTCCTTAAAAGAAGGGGCAGTGAAGCTCGATAATTTAGTTTTCTGTTTAGTTAGGAAGCCTCTTGATTTTACAGACAGGTGGACTATATTTGGGTCATGTTAGCATTGATGGAGTTCTATTTGGGAATGAACAAAGGAATGAAGCTAAAAAAGGGTGGAGAAAACTTGATGAGAAAATGTTTCTAATGTAAACAGAGAATAGACCAGGAACTAACTGATAGGTGGGAAGTAGGCAGTATAGAGTGTACTGATAAAGGCATATCCATAGAGTTCTTGAATGAATTATCCCTTTTAATTGTCTTCATTTTAGTGGTAAGATTAATCAGATTAATAATGAACAGGAACAAAGGACATACAAATATTAGCTGTGAATAAAAAGAAAAAAACACGAAGGCAAAATGTAGAAATGTTATTCCATTTGAGGTGGCATTAAAAACCTTAATAAAACATTTGTATACATGTTGTATTAAAGTAATATTCATTTAGTATTCTTGTAAATGTTACTTTAATTAAAAAATTATAAAGTGTCCATTTACATATCCTTGGTAAATGTTCTTACTATTCCTGTTCTGTTTGATTGATTCTAGCTTGCCATAGCACATTTTTGAAACATGTTGAGAATAAATTCTTTATATTTTTGTATATACTTTTTTTAGGTAAAAGTTTATCTTTAAGTTATTTTTTAAAATTTTTGTGGTTACATAGTAGATGTATGTATTTATGGGGTACATGAGATATTTTCATATAGGCATGCAATGTGAAATAATCACATCGTGGAGAGTGGGGTATCCATCCACTCAAGCATTTATTCTTTGACTTACAAATAATTTAATTACACTCTAAGTTATTTTAAAAAGTACAGGTAAGTTCTTATTGACTCTAGTCACCCTATTGTACTATCAAATAGTAGGTCTTATTCATTCCCTCTATTTTTTTTTTTGTACCCATTAACCATCCCCACCTTCCCTTCCAGCCCCTCACTATTCTTCCAAGCCTCTGGTAACCATTCTTCTACTTTCTGTGTCCATTAGTTCAATTGTTTTGATTTTAAGATCCCACAAATAAGTGAGAACATGTGATGTGTGTCTTCCTGTGCCTGGATTATTTCACTTAGCATAATGATCTTCAGTTCCATGCATGTTGTTGTAAATGACTGGGTCTCACTCTTTTTTATGGATAATAGTACTCCAGTGTGTTTATGTACCACATTTTCTTTTTTTAATGTTTATTTTAGGTTCAGGAATACCTGTGAAGGTTTGTTACATAGGTAAACTCATGTGACTGGGATTTGTTATACAGATTATTTCATCACCGAGGAATTAAGCCCAGTACCCAATAATAATCTTTTCTGCTTCTCTTTCTCCTCCCACCTGCCCACTCAAGTATATCCCAATGTCTGTTGTTTACCTTTTTGTGTTCATAAGTTCTCATCATTTAGCTCCCACTTAAAAGTGAGAATATGTGGTATTTGGTTTTCTGTTCTTGCGTTAGTTTGCTGAGGATAATAGCCTCCAGCCTCCCACAAAAGACACAATCTCATTCTTTATTATGGCTGCATAATATTCCATGGTGTATATGTATCACTTTTTTATCAACTTCTGTCATTGATGGGCATTTATGTTGATTCTGTGTCTTTGCTATTGTGAATAGTGCTGCAATGAACAGACATGTGCATGTGTCTTTATAATAAAACAAATTATATTCCTTTGGTTATATACCCAGTACTGGGATTGCTGGGTCGAATGGTAGTTCTGCTTTTCGCTCTTTGAGGAATCACCAAACTGTTTTACACAATGGTTGAACTAATTTACACTCTGCCCAACAGTGTATAAGTGTTCCCTTTTCTCCGCAGCCCTGCCAGCATGTTATTTATTTATTTATTTATTTTTTGCTTTCTAGTAATAGCCATTCTGACTGGTGTGAGATGGTATCTCATTGTGGTTTTGATTTGGTTTCTCTAATGATCAGTGATATTGAGCTTTTTTCATATGCTTGTTGGCCACATGTCTGTCTTCTTTTGAAAAGTGTCTGTTCAGGTCCTTTGCTCACTTTTTAATGGGGTGTTTTTTTTTTCTTGTAAATTTGTTTAAGTTCCTTATAGATATTTGATATTACCTTTATCAAATGCAGTTTGTGAATATTTTTTCCCATTCTGTAGGTTGTCTGTTTACTCTGTTGATAGTTTCTTTTGCTGTGCGGAAGCTCTTAAATTTAATTAGATTCCACTTGTCAATTTTTGCTTTTGTTGCGATTGCCTTTGGTGTCTTTGTCATGAAATCTTTGCCCGTTCCTATGTCCAGGATGGTATTGACTAGGTTGTCTTCCAGGATTTTAATAGTTTTGGGTTTTACATTTAAGTCTTTAATCTATCCTGAGTTGAGTTTAGTATATGGTGTAAGGAAGGGGTCCAGCTTCAGTCTTCTGCATATGTCTAGCCAGTTATCCCAGCACCATTTATTGAATAGGGAGTCTTTTCCTCATTGCTTGTCTTTGTCAGGTTTGTCGAAGATCAGGTGGTTGTAGGTATGCGGCCTTATTTCTGGGTTCTGTATTCTGTTCCATTGGTCTGTGTGTCTGTTCTTGTACCAGTATCATGCTGTTTTGGTTACCATAGTCCTGTAGTATAGTATGAAGTTGGGTAATGTGATGCCTCAGGCTTTGTTCTTTTTGCTTAGGAATGCCTTAGCTATTTGGGCTCTTTTTTGGTTCTATATGAATTTTAAAATCTTTTTTTTCTAGTTTTGTGAAGAATGTCATTGGTAGTTTGATAGGAATAGCATTGAATCTGTAAATTGCTTTGGGCATTGTGGCCATTTTAATAATATTGGTTATTTGGACCCATAAGCATGGGATGCTTTTCCATTTGTATCTTCTCTGATTTTTTTTGAGCAGCGTTTTGTAATTCTCATTGTAGAGATCTTTCACCTTCCTAGTTCACTGTATTCGTAGGTATTTTATTCTTTTTGGGGCAATTGTGTACCACATTTTCTTTATCCATTCATCTGTTGATGGAACTTAGGTTGCTTCCAAATCTTAGCTATAGTAAACAGTGCTGCAATGAACAAGGGAGTGCAGGTATCTCTTCGATATACTGATTTCCTTTCTTTTGTGTATATACTCTGCAGTGGTATTGCTGGATCATATGGTAGCTCAAATTTTAGTTTTTTGAGGACCCTCCAAATTGTTCTCCATAGTTATTGTACTAATTTACATTTCCACCAACAATGTACGAAGGTCCCCTTTCCTCTACATCTTCACCAGTATTTATTATTGCCTGTCCTTTGGATATAAGGGATTTAAATTGGGGTGAGAGGGTATCTCATTGTAGTTTTGATTTGCATTTCTCTGATGACAAATGATGTTGGGCACCTTTTCATATGCCTGTTTGCCATTTGTATGTCTTCTTTTGAGAAATGTCTTCTCAAATCTTTTGCTCATTTTTTTGATTGGATTATTAGATTTTTTTCATATATAGTTGTTTGAGCTCCTTATATATTCTGGTTATTAATCCCTTGTCACGTGGGTAGTTTGCAATTATTTTCTTCTATTTTGTGGGTTGTCTCTTCACTTTGTTAAATGTATCCTTTGCTGTGCAGAAGCTTTTTAACTGGATGTGATCCCATTTGTCCATTTTTGCTTTGGTTGACTATACTTGTGGGATATTCCTCAAGAAGTCTTTGCCCAGACCAATATCCTGGAGATCTTTCCCAAAGTTTTCTTGTAGCAGTTTCACAGTTCGAGGTCTTAGGTTGAAGTCTTTAATCCATTTTGATTTGATTTTTGCATATGGTGAGACATAGGGATCTAGTTTCATTCCTCTGTATATACATTTCCACCTTTCCCAGCACTCTTTATTGAAGAGATCATCTTTTCCCCAGGGTATATTTTTGGCACCTTTGTTGAAAATGAGTTCACTGTAGGTTTGTGAATTTGTTTCTGGGTTCTCTATTCTGTTCCACTGGTGTATATGTCTGTTTTTATGCCAGTAACATGCTGTTTTCATTCCTTATAGCTCTGTAGTATAATTTGAAGTAAGGTAATAAGACTCTTCTAGTTTTGCTTTTTTGGTTAGGATAGGTTTGGTTATTCTGGGTCTTTTGTGGTTCCACATAAGTTTTAGAATTTTTTCTTTTTCAGATTGTTCACTGTTGGCATATAGAAATGCTACTGATATTGGTACGTTGATTTTGTATTCTGTAACTTTACTTAATTTGTTTATCAGTTCTAACAACTTTCTTGTGGAGTCTTTATGTTTTTCCAAATATGAGATCATATCATCTGCAATCAAGGATAATTTGACTTCTCCCTTTTTAATTTGGCTGCCCTCTATATTTTTCTCTTGTCTGATTGCTCTAGCTAGGCCTTCCAGTACTATGTTGAATAACAGTGATGACAGTGGGCATCATTGTCATGTTCCAGATCTTAAAAGAAAGGCTTTCAGTTTTTCCCCATTTAGTATGATATTAGCTGTGGGTCTGTCATATATGGCTTTTATTATGTTGAGATATATTCCTTCTATCCCCAGTTTTCTGAGGCTTTTTACCATGAAGGGATGTTGGACTCACCAAATGCTTTTCTAGCATTATTTGAAATGATTACATAATTTTTATTCTTTATTCTGTTGATATGATGTGTCAAAACAATTGATTTGTACATGCTGAACCAGGCTTGCATCCCAGCGATAAATCCCATTTGGTCATGTTGAATGATCTTTCTAAGGTATTCCTGAATTTGTTTTGATAGTATTTTGCTGAGGATTTTTGCATCAAATTCATAGGAGATATTGGATTGTAGTTTTCATTTTTTGATATGTTTTTGTCTGATTTTGATATCAGGTTAATACTGGCCTCATAAATTCAGTTTGGAAGTATTCCCTCCTCCTCTATTTTTCGGAATAGTTTGAGTAGTATTGGGTTTCATTCTTTTTAAAATGTTTGGTAGAATTTATCAGTGAAGCCTTCACGTCCCAGGTTTTTCTTTACTGGGGGAATTTTTATTACTGCTTCAATGTCATTACTTGTTATTGAACTGTTCAGGTTTTGGATTTCTTTCTGTTTGAATCTTGGTATGTATGTATCTAGGAATTTGTTCATTTCTTTTAGATTTTCCAATTTATTGCCATATAGTTGCTCAAAGTAGCCACTAATGATACTTTGAATTTCTGCAGTATCCATTGTAATGTCTCCTTTTTTCATTTCTAATTGTATTTATTGGGATTTTCTCTCTTTTTTTCTTAGTTAGTCTGGCTAAAGGTTTCTCAATTTTGTTTAACAAATCAATTTTTTTGTTTTATAGATCTTTTGTTTTCTATAATTTCAATTTTATTTCTTTCCTAATTTTCATTATTTATTTTTTTCTACTGTTTTGAGTTTGATTTGCTCTTGCTTTTTTAATTCTTTTAGGTGTAATGTTAGATAGTTTATTTGAAGTTTTTCTTCTTTTTTGATGTAGGCACTTACAGCTATAAACTTCCCTCTTATTGCTTTTGCTGAATCCCATAGTTTGGTATTTTGTGGTTCTATTATCATTTGTTTCAGTACAATTTTAGTTTGCTTCTTAATTTCTTTATTGACCCACTGGTCATTCAGGAGTATATTGCTTAATTTCCATGTCTTTGTATAGTTTCCAAAATTCTTCTTGATATTAATTTCTAGTTTTATTCCATTGTAGTCAGAGAAGATGTTTGATATTATTTCAAGTTTTTTGAATGTTTTAAGACATGTTTTGTGATTTAACATATGGTCTGTCCTTGAGAATGATCTATGTGCTGAGGAAAATAATGTGTATCCTGCAGCTCTTGGATGAAATATTCTACAATTGTCTATTAGATCCATTTGGTCTATAGTGCAGATTAAGTCTGATGTTTCGTTTTGGATTTTCTGTCTGGAAGATCTGCCCAATGTTGAAAGTAAGGTGTTGAAATCTCCAGCTATTATTGAATTTGGGTTTATCTCTCTTTAGCTCTAATCATATTTTCTTTATATGGCTGGATGCTCCACTATTGGGTGCATAGTTATTTACAATTGTTATATCCTCTTGCTGAATTAACCCCTTTATCATTATATAGTGACCTTCCTTGTCTCTTTTTATAGTTTTTGTCTTGAGATTTATTTTGTCTGATATAAATATAGTGACTCTCTTGCTTCTTTGATTTCCATTGGCATGGAATATTTTTTCCTATCACTTTAGTTTCAGTCTTTGTGTCTATTTATAGGTGAAGCGTGTTTCTTGTGGGCAACAGACCAATGGGTCTTGTTTTTTCATCCATTCAAACACTCTATGTGTTTTGATCAGAGAGTTTAGTCTATTTACATTCAGTGTTATTGATAAGGGCTTCTGCCATTTTGTTATTTGTTTTCTTGTCTTTTTTTTCCTTCCTTTCTTCGTCTCGTAAGGTGACTTTCTCAGTGATATAATTCAGTTTTTTGCTTTTTTATTTTTTGTGTCTCTTTTGCATGTCTTTTGGTTTGAGTTTACCATGAGCTTTGCAAATACTATCTTATAACCCATTATTTTAAGCTGAAAAAACTACACTTTGCATAAAAAAAAAACAAAAAGACAACTAATAAAAACCCTATTCCATAACTTTGTCCCCTTGCTTTTTAACCTTTTGTTGTTTCTATTTATATTTTATTGTACTGAGTGTGTCTTGAAATGTTGTAGTTATTATTTTTCATTGGTTCATTGTTTAGTCTTTTTACTTAGGATAAGAGTAGTTTACACACCACATTTACAGTGTTACAATGTTCTGTGTTTTTCTGTGTGCTTATTATTACCAGTGCATTTTGTATCTTCCAAACCCTTACTTATTGTTCTTTAATGTTCTTTTCTTTCTGATTGAAGTATTCTCTTTAGCATTGCTTGTAAGATAGGTCTGATGTTGATGAAATCCCTCAGCTTTTGTTTGTCTGGGAAAGTCTTTAATTTTCCTTTGTGTTTGAAGAATATTTTTACTGGATATACTAATCTATGGTAAAAGTATTTTTCCTTCAGCCCTTTAAATATGTTCTGCCACTCTCTCCTGGCCTGTAAGATTTCCACTGAATAGTCTGCTGCCTGACATATTGCAGCTCCATTTTATGTCATTTTTTTTCCTCTTACTGCTTTTAGGATCCTTTCTTTTTCCTTTGGGAGTTTGATTATTAAATGCATTGAGAGAGTCTTCTTTGTGTTACATCTGCTTGGTGTTCTATAACTTCTTGTACTTGGATATTGGTATCTTTCTCTAGCTTTGAGACATTCTCCATTATCTTTTTGAATAAACTTTCTACCCTTATCTCTACCCCTGTCTTCTCTTTCAGGCCAGTAGCTCTTAGACTTGCCCTTTTAATGCTGTTTTCTAGATCCAGTACGTGTGCTTCATTGTTTCATATTCTCTTCTTTTGTCTCCTCTGTGTATTTTCAAATAGCCTGTCTTCAAGCTCACTGTCTTTCTTCTGCTTGATCAATTGCATTTTCAGCTCAAAAATTTGTGCTTGATTATTTTCAATTATTTTAATTTCTTTGTTAAATTTATCTGATAGAATTCTGAATTCCTTCTTTGCATTATCTTGAATTTCTTTGCGTTTCCTTAACACGGCTATTTTGAATTCTCTATCTTAATGGTCACATACCTCTGTTTCTCCACAATTGGTCCGTGGTGCCTTATTTAGTTCATTTGGTGAAGTCATGTTTTCCTGCATGATGTTGATGCTAATAGATGTTCTTTGATGTGTGGGTATTGAAGAGTTAGGTATTTGTTGTAGTCTTCACTGGGCTTATTTGTCCATCCCAAGAAGGATGGCTTTCCAGGCACTTGAAAAGACTTGGGTGTTGTGATCTAAGCTGTGTCTGCTTCAAGGGCACCCCAAGTCTAGTACTGCTGTGGTTCTTGCAGACTCGTAGAGGTACTGCCTTGATGGTCTTGGACAAGATCTGGGAGAATTTTCTGGATTACCAGGCACAGACTCTTGTCCTTTTTCTCTTACTTTTTCCCAAACAAAAAGCATCTCTCTCTCTGCCTGTTCTGAGCCATCTAAAGCTAGGGATGGAGTGACACAAGCACCCCTGTTGCCACTACCGCTATGACTGCACTGGGTCAGATCTGAAGTCATCACAGCACTGGTTCTTACCCAATTTCAGATGTAACAACTCCCTGGCTACTGTCTATGTTCGCTTAAGGCCCTAGGGTTCTACATTCAACGGGTGACAAAGCCAGCATGACCTGTGTTCTTCCCTTCAGGGTGGCAAGGTCTTCCTGGCCTAGTGTGGGCCCAGAGGTGCTGTCAGGGATTCAGGTACTAAGGTCAAAAACCTTAGAAGTCTACCTGGTGTTCTATTGTATTGTGGCTGAGCTGGCCCTCAAATCACAAGACTTAGTCTTTCCCATTCTTTGTGCCCCTTTGCCAATGCAAAGGAGCCTCACTCCATAGCTGCTGCCACCCTAGGCCACAAGGAGGACTGCCAGACTACTGTTGATGTTCTCTTAAGTCCCAAGGACTCTTTAGTCAGCTTGTCGTTGTTAACCCAAAATATCTGAGACAGGTCTCAGTCAATTTAGAAAGTTTATTTTGCCAAGGTTAAGCACGTGCCTGTGACACAGCTTCAGGAGGTCCTGATGACATGTGCCCAAGGTGATCAGGGCAGAGCTTGGTTTTCTACATTTTAGGGAGACGTGAGACCTCAATCAATATATCTAAGAGGTACATTGGTTCAGTCCAGAAAGGCAGGACAACTTGAAGTAGGGAGGGGACTTCAAGATCATAGCTAGGTAGGTAAGAGACAAAGGGTTGCATTATTTTGAATTTCTGATTAGCCTGTTCAAAGGAGGCAATCAGATATGCATCTATCTAAATGAGCAGAGAGATGACTTTGAATAGGATGGGAGGCTGGTTGGCCCTATGCAGCTCCCAGCTTGACTTTTCCTTTTAGTTTAATGATTTTGGGGCCCCAAGATTTATTTTCTTTTCACATGGTGAATGGTGCCCTATCCTGCCGTAGCTGAGCTGGTATTCTAAATGCAAGACAAAGTCCTTTCCACTCTTCCCTCTCCTCTCCTCAAGTGGAAGGAAAGGGGTGTCTCTCGGAGCCAGGAGCCATGCAGCCTGGGGTTATAGGAGGGGTGATGCCAGCACTCCTTTGGCTTTCCCAGCTGGTCTCTCAGTATGTCATGCCCTCCCCCACAACCACCCGCCATCCGTGTCTCTGGGCCTAGTTCAGCACTAGGACTTGCCTAAGTGTTGCAGTCTTTATGGCCTAGATTGCCTTTCAAGGTTACTTAGAGACTGAGAGCACTTTGGCCCTCACTTTGGCGAGGTTTGCTGATGCTCAAGTTTGGACAGCTGGGATTGGGGATTCCCCTCTTACTAGGGCTGGTTTAAATGAGCCCTCCATGGGCAGCTGTAAGACGAGTTTGGTCTGGGATTTTTCTGCTCTAACATGACAGCACTGAGTTCAGTGCCTCACAATTGCTGTGTTCTCCCTCTCCCAGCACCCAGAGATGCTCTCTGACCCACATGCTGCTATTGCTGCTGGGGGGTTGGGGAAGGGTAGCATTATCAATTCAGTACTTTTTTCTGTCTCTTCGGTGTCTCTTTCAGCGATATGAAGTTAAAATTAGATACTATGAGTGCTCACTTGATGTTTGGTTCTTATGAAGGTTTTTTTTTCTGTGTAGATGTCAACTTGTGGAGCTTTCTATTCGGCTACCTTGCTTTGCCTTGAGAATGAGTTTTTTTGTTTTTTTTTAAAGGATTAAAATTTGCCTTTGGGTGCACGTGTGAAGTTTTTATTGTATTCAGTACTAAGTTTGCATTTCAGGGAGTAACTGAACAACTGCATTCGAGGTTATTTAATGAATATTACAATTTGAATTCAAGAACACTAGCATGGCATTTTTGTCACCTTTGTAATTAAGTAAACTTTAAGTATTTACTAGACTATATCTGAAAGTTTAAATTACTATCAAGGTTTATACTTTATATAGTGCTTTCACATATACTGGCTCATTAAATATAATCCTTAGAAGTGTCTGTTTTTATAATTTTATTGTGAAATTTCTAAATTTTTATAAACAAATGGCTAATTACAACAAGGCATGTTTGGAGATCACTTAATCTCATTTAGACTTTTTTTACTCAATGTTAAATCAGCATCATCCATTGTGATAATGAAGCCGACAATGCTTCTAGGAAGTAATAGTATCTCATGGTCTGTAGCAGTTCCCAGGCTGCAAGGTATATTCACACACTATCTGAGGTTATTCTCACAAGAATCCTATGAGGCAGGTCATCCCATCTGAAATCTTAAATTTCATCCCATCTGAAATTTAAGTGAGAAAATGGAAATGTGGGCAAGTAAAATGAATTACCTGAGGCCTCACAGTCTATTACAGGCAGAGCCAATTCTTGAATCTAAGTCTTCTGTTACATTAAGTCTCTGGTACATTATCCTCTCTATGCTGTCTCTTGAATGATGGGCTTGAGCAAACAAGTTTAATTAGGTGGTGGATTGTTCTATATAGTCAGGGAATTATGGAAAATCTAGTGGTGGGAATTAGGGATAAACGAAGTAGAAGAAGAGAGAAGCACTACACAGGAATTTCACTGTCATTTCTTTAAGGTGAATGCCCTGATAGGAAATACTGCCTTTTAATGATAGTGTCTTCAGAAATACACTAACAAAGATCCCTTGAATGGAGACTCAATTCCATATACATTTACAGAAAGGTTTTGGGAATCAACAAAAACTTAATAGTTTGAAAGAAAAAGTAAAAGGACTTATAATTCAAGAGAGTGTTTAGAGACAACAGCATAATATTGAAGCATAAAATTTAAGTATAAAACTGGGATCCAGTTACTAAGAAAATATGAATTGTCCCTTGTGTCCAAAATACTATGCTAGGATCTGTGGATGCTTTCAGAAAGATTTAAATCTTATTGTAGAGAAAACATATACACATATAAAAAAGATTACCATTCATTCATTTACTCACCCAATAGTTATTGGGTGTACTCTGTGTCAGGCACTCTTCTAGGTGCTTGGGATACGTCTGTTAAAAAGAAACAGGCAAAGACCTCTTCCCTTGAAAAAGAGATTATATTCTAGTGTATGGTATTGTGGATATGGGAAGACAATAAACGATATGCATACCAAAGTAGGAAATTATATTACATGTTAGAAGTGGTAAGTGCTATGGAAAAATAGAGCAAGTAGAGCAAAGTAAGAGTATGGGAGGATTGGAGTCAGTTGCAGTTTTAAATAGGATGGGCATTGTAGGCTTCATTAAGTATGTGAGATTTGTTCATAGTCTTGAAAGGGAGGGGAGTTAGGCAAGTCGAATCTGGGGAAAGTGTCTCAGACTGAGAGAAAAGTTGGACCAGAAGCCAGGAGCATACCTGGAAGGTTTGAGGAACGTTAAGGAGCCTGCAAGAGTGAATGAGGGGAGTGTGTTCATAATGGAGTAGGAATGAGATCATAATGGTAATGTTGGGGAGTTGGCCACATGGATCCTTTTAGGCCATTTTGAAGACTTTGGTTTTTTCCTGAATGAAATGGATTATTGCAGTGTTTTAAGCAGGAGTATAAGAGGATCTGACTTAGATTTTGAAAGGATCACTCTGGCTAGCTTGAGAATAGGCTCATATAAGGCAAATGTAGAAGCAGGATGCTATTGCAGTGAACCATGAGAGAGATGGCAATGGCTTAGACCATAGTGGTAGAGTAGAGGTGATAACAATTGGTCAGAGTCCGGATAGGTTTTGAAGGTAGAACCAACAGCACTTCATGATGGATTAGATGCTGGGTGAGAGAGAGAGAAAAGAGTCACGAACAACTCCAGGAATTTGGCATATGCAACTGGGAGGCTGAAGTTTCCTTCATTTGGGGGAGGGGGAAGCTGGAGGTAGAGTAGGTCAGGGGGCAGAGTTCAAGAGTACAGTTTTTTTGTTTTTTTTTTTTTTGAGACAGGGTCTTGCCCTGCCATCCAGGCTGGAGTGCAGTGGCATGATCATCGCTAACTGTAGCCTTGAATTCCTGAGCTCAAGCGATCATCCTGCCTCAGCCTCCTGAGTAGCTGGGACTACAGGCAAACATCACCATGGCCAGGTAATTTAAATAATTTATTTTTTGGAGACTTGAGTCTTACTATGTTGCCCAGGCTGCTCTTGAACTTCTGGCCTCAAGCGATCCTCCTGCCTTCACCTCCCAAAGTGGTGGGATCACAGGTGTTAGCCACCATGCCCAGCCTATTTTTAAAAATCTCCCTATGTAGATTGTAATATTCTTGATCTCAGATACTATGGTTGATGATCTTTGTATTCTCCATAGGACAGAGCCTTTTGCCCATAGTTGATGTTCAGCAAACATTTGTAGAATAAATATTGAACTAAGAAACTTCTGTGATGAGGTGTGAAGATAAATGTAGTCTTTATGGGATCAGTATGCAAACTATTAGATATAAATTACAAGCATGTTTGAAGAGCTTTCTTCAATTCTTTTCTTTTTCTTTTTAGAGACAGGGTCTTGCTGTGTTGCCCAGGCTGGAGTGCAGTGGCATGATCGATCATAGCTCCTTGCAGCCTTGAACTCCTGGGCTCAATTTATACTCCTGCCTCAGCCCCCTGAGCAGCTAGGACTACAGGTACATGCCACCATCCCCAGTTAATTATTTTTAATTTTTTGTGTAGAGAAGGGTGTCTTGCTATGTTGCCCAAGCTGGTCTTGAACTCCTGGGCTCAAGTGATTCTCCCACCTCAGCCTCCAAAAGCACTGGGATTACAGGTGTCAACCACCATGCCCAGTGTCTTTTACCTCTTTGAGTAGAGGTGTAGAGTAGGCATTAGATATACAAGTTCAGTGTTTGGGATAGATGTCTGGACAGGAAATATATGCTTAGGAGAGGAATGACTGTAAATAGAAAAGAGTAGAGTTTCAAGGACTGAGTCCTGGGTCACACTGGCCTAAAGAGATCAGAGAGAAGAGGGGGAATCAGCAAAGAACCTGGCAAAGAACATCCAGTGAGATAAGAGGAAAACTAAGAGAGAATTATGTTCTGAAAGCTAATCAAAAACAACATATCCACAATGAGGGAATAATCAGCTGTGTCAAATGCTGTTAATAAGTCACATGAGAATTGGCAATTGGATGTGGCAATGAAAGTCATTGGTAATCTTGATGAGAAAAGTTTTGATAGAGAAGTGGGAATGAAAAGTTTGAGTGGCATGTGTTTAAGAAAGAATAAGAGGAGAGGAAGTGGAGTATCAACTCTTTCCAGGGATTTGCTGCAAAGATAGCAAATAACTTAGGTTGGCACGAAGTAGCGTGAAAACAGTGGATGTGAGGGGAGTGGGTCATGAGGTTATTTTTTTATGATGATGGAAGACATAACAGCATATGCTATTAGGAATAATCAAGTAAAAATGAAATTAATGTTGTATGAAAGAAGAGTACTGCTGAAGTGATATTCCTGAATAGGAGTGGATGGGATCCGATGGACAAGTAGAAGTATCTTCCTTTAGACAGAAGCAAGATTAGTGCATCCACATTAACAGGTGGGAAGGCAGAGTATGTAGATGGAGATTCTAGTTGATACAGTATTGGGTCGCCGTGGAAGTCCTCTTCTAATTGTTTCAATTTTCTCAATGAAATGGGCAACAAGGTCATCATTTCAAAATGAGGATTGGAAAGGAGGTATTGCTGTGAAATAGCTATCTGGGTAAGTATTAGAGTAAACTATTAAAAGAAGTTTAGTATGATTGCCAGGCAACATTAAGTGCCCATTAAGGTCATGGTCATAAATTCAAAATGGTCAATGTGATTGTGTGTTTTAATTTCACCACATAAAGCTGTGTCAGTACTGGTGCAAAGTAGGCAAATAATAGTATTTAATGAGAATTGTGGTTTTGCTAAGCAGTATAACAAAGCAAGAGGGGCAGAAGAATTGAGGGTTTATGCAAAAGGTGATGTAGTGAATGAGAATACATTTTAAATCATTTAGGTAGAAAGAAGATACCAAGGAGGTGAGAGGCAGTGATGGTATTTTCAATGAATTGGAGTTCCAAGAAGGGGCCAAAGGATTGTTGGTGTCGGAGTACTAGAAAGAATGAATAAAAGCGATATTGGTGGTCAGAGAGTAGGATGCACCAAATTAAGAATATGGAAGAGTTGCAATTATTGGTAATTACAAAGGTTAGGATATGGGCTTGAGTGGCTGAAGCGCAGAGGACAAGACCTTTGGAGGAGAGGAGGTCAAGAAACTAAAAGGCTAGAGTGTTGGTAGTATCCTCCACGTGTGCATTGCTTATTGAAATTGCTAAGGATTAAGAGAGGGTCAATGTATCTAAAATTTTTTACTATATATAATAATATTATCAGATTTTATGTTGTTAAACAATGATTCATAATTTCTAAAATTTAAAAATTAAAGTTGTTGGAATTAAGAACTCTGAGAACTTGACTGAAGGTATTGTTTTAAAATTAATCCACATTCACCATGATATGAAGGTTTGAATATTTATGCTAATAATCTCTGATTTGTCATGGGCATGCCGTGCTTCAGTGAAGCTGTCTGAAGAATATTGTGAAAATAACATTTTCCAAATAATTGAATATATTTGCTTTACATCATTTAGTGTTAACATTATTTTCCAATGGAAGATTGTAATTTATTATAAACTGATTTCATACTGGGAATGTTATTGGTGTGTTTGTTGATATTATTAGTACGTCATGTATTCAGGAAGAGTAAATTAAGTTCTCGCTCTCGTTTTAACACATTACTATTTTAAAATTTTTGGTTTTTATTTTCGTGGCTACATATTAGGTGTGTAATGGGGTACATGAGATATTTTGATACAGGCATACAATGGATAATAATCACATCAGAGTAAATGGGGTATCCATCACCTCAAGCATATGTCCTTTCTTTGTGTTACAAATAATCCGATTATACTTTCTTAGTTAATCTGAAATATACAATAAATTATTGCTGACTGTAGTCACCCTGTGGCAGCACATAACCATCTTATAAAGAGTACTACAAATCTGTTAGATACAGTGAAGAACTTAGAAATAGTCATGATCCTTTACCTATAGATGCTTCATAATGCATTCAAAGTGGCAGAAACCAAATCAGTATATACTTTTAACACCTGCTTTTTTCTGAGTCATTCATTATTAACCTCACATGGAAGCTACTTAAACAGCTCTTGCTGTAGTCACCACTTCTCATAGCTAGTCTTTGACTACTCTTGGGATTTCTGTGACCTTGGTGGTTTGGCGATGAAGAAATAGTTAAGCTTTAAATCAGGTTCTCATGTGAAATCATTGCAGAGCAAAGTTGAGAAGTTGGCTATCTCAATCTTGACTCTTTGCTGATTACCTAGAAAACAAATTTTCTCTGGTGGGGCTTGTCCAGTCATTCACCTGGCATCTTAATAGAGTATTTGGAAAGGAGGTTTTGGTCAGCATTTGCAGACTCCCATTAGATCCTGTCACTGATTCTGAGTGAATTTTAATTTCTGCAGCTGGAGAATAGCAAGGGAAGCCATATGTAGTAACATCTGCTATTAAGACTCTTGTTTAGGGAGAAAGAAGGCAGTTTTATTGTTAAAATTTTAGTTTTGTGGGGTAGATTTAAGAAATCTTGTTTCCCTTCTTTATCTAGCATTGAAAAACGATATATGTATGCACTAAACACAGGGTTATCTCAATCAGGATAGGTTGTCCCAAGTGTTGTAGAAAGACTGTTTAAGGCACTATGACCCTAACCTCTACTATACAAAAGCAAAGTAAAACAAACAAACAAACAAAAAACAAGTACTCATCCTTCCTGATATTTGAAACCCGATGACATTAGAACTTCAAATGAGTATTTTATCAAGGAAGAATCATTGGCAGGTTTGTTAAAACTGAATGGAAGTGCACTGATGTAATTGCCTGAGGAAACTGTTATCAGAAAATGTGAGGTTGTGATTCCTTTCTAGGAGTAATTGCCCTACTCAAGCTTTTGCTCAGAACAACCATCTTTAAAGATCTAGCTGAAGTCTTATCTTCTCTATGAGGGCTTCTCTCATGGTGCATGGTTGATCCCTTGCTTCTGTGAACTTTTATCTGCAGACAGCCTATCTCTTTTTTTGTATAAATTGTTAGGATTTAAAGTGTTTATGTTTTCTCTCTCCGAAAACTAGCTTGTAAATTATTCAACTTCGGGAACAGTTTGATATGTCATTTTATCACTCACAGTGCCAAACATAGTACATGGATGTAAGTACTGAAAATGCTTTCAGTTTGTTGGTTTGACAGTGTAACTATGATTTATTATAATTAAATGTATGTATTCCCAGAAGTGTTCATATTTTAAGAAAATCCATTGCTGTACTTTAAGGGTATGTCAGAATAACATACCCCTAAAGAGAAGCCTAGAAAATTACTGTTTTGTCTCAGATAGGCACAGTTGTTCTGATATTAATACTTTCTACTTTCTAGATGTATGACCATCTAAGCCTCAGTTTTTTCATCTAAAAATGGGAATAATATTAGCTACATAAATCATGAGGTTTTTAAGATTAATAAGCCTCATGTACATAAAGTGCTTAACACAATAAGATCATAAAACATTAGCTCTTATTTCTGAAATTAGTGCTCACACTAATAAATGTGAACACACACGTATATGTACATTCATAACACAAGAAAAAGAGCAAATTGCAGAATAAAATGAAACAGTTTTCAGAAATTTTTGCAACCAAGACTAAATTAACTGGTTGACTGAATGACACTGTGTGAACTTCATTTTCTAGGAGATTCTTGTATGTTGACTTTCTAGGCTGATATGGCAGCTCGTAGGCCATTTATTACTAGTTCTGTTGTGGAAAATTCAGTCTTGTGTGTCATTTAGAGTTTGTGACACATGTACCCTCCCAAGGCCTAATGAGTTGTCTGCAGATGGACTGTTATTTATTACAGTCATGTAGAATAAAATTGATTGTCTTCTAAAATTAATTTTTCATTTGCCTCCAGCCTTACTTTAAATAGGGGACGCACAGTTGCCTGTTTGCAGAAATACTGTTTAATCACATTAATATCTCAGCCCCCCAGGCTGAAGAAGATAATTGTACAAACGAACAGCAAAATCTGTATCTTTACCTTCTTTTTATTATTAAATTATGCAAATAACTTATCTCCTGCCCTTCTAAGCACTAATCATCTAATTAGGAATGATGTGTTAAAGCGATGGTTTTGAATCAGGAGAGAGAAGAATGCAGGAAGCAGAAAATGGGAGCTGACAATGAAACCACTGAAGGTACAGTAATGTGTAGTAGATGAATCTATGCATTTGACACGAGAAGAGGTGGGAAGGCTAATATGTATTATCTGTATACCTGACACATGTCATCTATTGGCAGGAAATATAATTCCTTATCTTTGATGACAAGCTTGTTGATATTAACTCACATTTTTACTAAGGCAAATGTTAAATTTCCTGCATTTTTGAACACTCAAGGAAAGTAGGATATTTATTATCTCACCCAATGAAGGAGCTGGCTTGCTCTTTTAATCCATGCAGGATAATATATGGCAAAGCAATGAGACTGCACCTTGATTGTGAACATACACTAGGTTGTTCAGACTACTCCTTTAAAGAAAACATTGCTTAACGAAAAGCAGTCCTTTCTGTTTTCCTGAGAAATTAATCAAAGTCAGGACATGCAAACCCAGAACAAATATAGTCCCCTTACTGAGGGATTCAGGATTCAATTCCAAAGCATCATTCCAAATACGTATTTGCAAGATCTTGCCTTGATTTTGTGCTTCTGCCTCCAGACACTGATTGTGAAGAGACTTTAGCACATTAGTCCTATTTAGTTGTGGACATAATTATTCCATTTAATACATATATTGTGTGTTTATCCAACATAATTATTATATTAATAGTAACTATAATAATGATAAACAATACTATTAATGTCCCCTAGCAACCATGCCAAACCATATATATATAGTTCTTATAGTAATGTAAAATAAATCATGACAAACCAGTAAATCAGGCCATAGAAATAATGTAAGTTTACTGTGGATATTTTAGAACCTCTTAAAATTTTTTCTTATGGGTACATTTGTGAAAGTTAGCAACCATAATGTTCAAGTCGTTTTAATATAGTCTTACTGATTTGAATTCAGTGCTTTAACATTTTTACAGTCAACTCTGGGGTATTTTAAAAAATATAATGCAAACCATCTCCCAAGGCGTTTGAGAACAAAATTTCAAGAAATGTATCCGGCCGGGCGCGGTGGCTCACGCCTGTAATCCCAGCACTTTGGGAGGCCGAGGCGGGCGGATCAGGAGGTCAGGAGATGGAGACCATCCTGGCTAACACAGTGAAACCCCGTCTCTACTAAAAATACAAAAAATTAGCCGGGCGAGGTGGTGGGTGCCTGTAGTCCCAGCTATTCGGGAGCCTGAGGCAGGAGAATGGCGTGAACCCCGGGGGGGCGGAGCCTGCAGTGAGCCGAGATCGTGCCACTGCACTCCAGCCTGGGCGACAGCGAGACTGTCTCAAAAAAAAAAAAAGAAGAAATGTATCCAAAATAGAACATAAACAAAAATTTGTGGATTGGACCAGATAAATTTTCTCAAGTTCTTGAGACCAGTGCTGTCATTCTCTTAGTATTGTTAGTTTAGCTTATTCTCTTGTATGTGCTGATTCAGGCCACTAAGAAGACCCACTGATCACCACCAGTTGCTATTCTGTTGAAGTGTGGCAGATGCTTACTATATTGATGCCAGCTGGTTACAGGCATTTGTTTTACATCTTTTCTTTTTTAAGGGTAGGCATCAAACTACAGTCTATCTGTGTTTACAGGGGAAAATGCTTAGTCTATTTATTTTGATAATCGAAGCCAATGAGTCTGACATATTGAACTTTCCAAGGTTGACTTTTTGAACTTTGTTCTGGAGAATTTTTGGCACATGCATTCCTGTGGAGGATAGTCTTTTATAGATTTCTATAGTGAAGACAACATTGCCTCCATGGTTGCACCAAATTCAGAAGGGCCAAGTTAGCCTGTGGAAGTGAAGGGTGAGTCCTTTAGAACTTATTCCATTGCTATCTCATGAAGCTCTATCTCACTTTTCTCAAACTAACATGATTATTACATTTCCCCAAACATAGATGGTGCATTACCATGTCATGTGATTAACAAAAACCCTAAAGAATTGGCTATGTCCCTGTTAGACGTCATATGTCTCTCTATCTATCTATCTATCTATCTATCTATCTATCTATCTATTTTTCTTTTTTTCTTTTTTTATTATTATTATACTTTAAGTTTTAGGGTACATGTGCACAATGTGCAGGTTTATTACATATGTATCCATGTGCCATGTTGGTTTGCTGCACCCATTAACTCGTCATTTAGCATTAGGTATATCTCCTAATGCTATCCCTCCCCCCCTCCCCCCACCCCACAACAGTCCCCGGAGTGTGATGTTTCCCTTCCTGTGTCCATGTGTTCTCATTGTTCAATTCCCACCTATGAGTGAGAACATGCAGTGTTTGTTTTTTTTGTCCTTGAGATAGTTTGCTGAGAATGATGGTTTCCAGTTTCATCCATGTCCCTACAAAGGACATGAACTCATCATTTTTTATGGCTGCATAGTATTCCATGGTGTATAGGTGCCACATTTTCTTAATCCAGTCTATCATTTTTGGACATTTGGGTTGGTTCCAAGTCTTTGCTATTGTGAATAGTGCTGCAATAAACATACGTATGCATGTGTCTTTATAGCAGCATGATTTATAATCCTTTGGGTATATACCCAGTAATGGGATGGCTGGGTCAAATGGTATTTCTAGTTCTAGATCCCTGAGGAATCGCCACACTGACTTCCACAATGGTTGAACTAGTTTACCGTCCCACCAACAGTGTAAAAGTGTTCCTATTTCTCCATATCCTCTCCAGCACCTGTTGTTTCCTGAGTTTTTAATGATGGCCATTCTAACTGGTGTGAGATGGTATCTCATTGTGGTTTTGATTTGCATTTCTCTAATGACCAGTGATGATGAGCTTTTTTTCATATGTTTGTTGCCCTCATAAATGTCTTCTTTTGAGAAGTGTCTGTTCATGTCCTTCACCCACTTTTTGATGAGGTTGTTTGTTTTTTTCTTGCAAATTTGTTTAAGTTCCTTGTAGATTCTGGATATTAGCTCTTTGTCAGATGGATAGATTGCAAAAATTTTCTCCCATTCTGTAGGTTGCCTGTTCACTCTGATGATAATTTCTTTTGCTGTGCAGAAGCTCTTTAGTTTAATTAGATCCAGTTTGTCAATTTTGGCTTTTGTTGCCATTGCTTTTGGTGTTTTAGTCATGAAGTCTTTGCCCATGCCTATGTCCTGAATGGTATTGCCTAGGTTTTCTTATAGGATTTTTGTGGTTTTAGGTCTTACATTTAAGTCTTTAATCCATCTTGAGTTAATTTTTGTGTAAGGTTTAAGGAAGGGGTCCAGTTTCAGTTTTCTGTATATAGCTAGCCAGTTTTCCCAACACCATTTATTAAGTAGGGAATCCTTTCCCCATTGCTTGTTTTTGTCAGGTTTGTCAAAGCTCAGATGGCTGTAGATGTGTGGCATTACTTCTAAAGCCTCTGTTCTGTTCCATTGGTCTACATATCTGTTTTGGTACCAGTACCATGCTGTCTTGGCCTTGTAGTATAGTTTGAAGTCAGGTAGCATGACGCTTCCAGCTTTGTTCTTTTTGCTTCAAATTGTCTTGGCCATACGGGCTCATTTTTGGTTCCATATGAAATTTAAAGTAGTTTTTCCTAATTCTGTGAAGAAAGTCAATGGTAGCTTGATGGGGATAGCATTGAATCTATAAATTACTTTGGTCAGTATGGCCATTTTCATGATATTGATACTTTCTATCCATGAGCATGGGATGTTTTTCCATTTATTTGTGTCCTCTTTTATTTCATTAAGCAGTGGTTTGTACTTCTCCTAGAAGAGTTCATTTGCAACCCTTGTAAGTTGTATTCCTAGGTATTTTATTCTTTTTGTAGCAATTGTGAATGGGAGTTCACTCATGACTTCGTTCTTTGTTTCTCTGTTATTGATGTAAAGGAATACCTGTGATTTTTGCACATTGTGATTTTGTATCCTGAGACTTTGCTGAAGTTGTTTATCAGCTTAAGGAGATTTGGGGCTGAGATGATGGGTTTTCTAAATGTACAATCATGTCATCTGCAAACAGAGACAATTTGACTTCTCTTCCTATTTGAATCCCCTTTATTTCTTTCTGTTGCCTGATTGCCCTGGCCACAACTTCCAATACTATGTTGACAGGAGTGGTGAGAGAGGGCATCCTTGTCTTGTGCTGGTTTTCAAAGGGAATGCTTCCAGCTTTTGCCCATTCAGTATGATATTGGCTGTGGGTTTGTCATAAATAGCTTCTTATTATTTTGAGATACGTTATGAATACCTACTTTATTGAGCGTGTTTAGCATGACAGTGTGTTGAATTTTATCAAAGGCCTTTTCTGTATCTACTGAGATGATCATGTGGTTTTTGTCATTGGTTCTGTTTATGTGATGGGTTACGTTTATTGATTTGCATATGTTGAACCAGCCTTGCATTCCAGAGATGAAGCCAACATGATCGTGGTGGATAAGCTTTTGGATGTGCTGCTGGATTTGGTTTGACAGTATTTTATTGAGGATTTTTGCATTGATGTTCATCAGGGATATTGGCCTGAAATTTTCTTTTTTTGTTGTGTCTCTGCCAGGTTTTGGTATCAGGATGATGCTGGCCTCATAAAATGAGTTGAGGAGGAGTCCCTCTTTTTCTGTTGTTTGAAATAGTTTCAGAAGGAATGGTACCAGCTCCTCTTTGTACCTCTGGTATAATTCAGGTGTGAATCCATCCGGTCTTGGGCTTTTATTGGTTGGTAGGCTATTGATTACTGCGAAATTTCAGAACTTGTTATTGCTCTGTTCAGGGATTTGACTTCTTCCTGGTTTAGACTTGGGAGGGTGTATGTGTCCAGGAATTTAATAATTTCTTCTGGATTTTCTAGTTTATTTGCAAAGGTGTTTATAGTATTCTCTGATGGTAGTTTGTATTTCTGTGGGATCAGTGGTGAGATCCCCTTTATCATTTTTTATTGTGTCTATTCAATTTTTCTCTATTTTCTTCTTTATTAGTCTGGCTAGCAGTGTATCTATTTTGTTAATCTTTTCAAAAAACCAGCCCCTGGATTCATTGATTTTTGAAGGGTTTTTTCGTGTTTCTATCTCCTTCAGTTCTGCTTTTATCTTAGTTATTTCTTGTCTTCTGATTTTTTTTTTTGACAGAGTTTCGCTCTGTTGCCCAGGCTGCAGTGCAGTGGTGTGATCTTGGCTCACTGCAACTTCCGCCTCCCAAGTTTAAGGGATTCTCGTGCCTCAGCCTCCCGAGTAGCTGGAATTACAGGTACACGTCACCATGCCTGGCTAATTTTTGTATTTTTTGGTAGAGATGGGGTTTCACCATGTTGGCTGGGCTGGTCTCGAACTGTTGGCCTCAAGTGATCTGCCTACCTCGGCCTCCCAAAGTGCTAGGATTATAGGAGACATCCTTTTGTTTTTAAAGGAGCTAAAGAAGAGTTTGAATATTTGGGAATAGTAGTAATCAATTTTATAAACTCTGGCTTTAATAAGTTTCCCACAACATGCCATTTGTACATGGTGATAGAACTTCATATACAAACTCATTTTTCTTACTTTATAATATAAAATGAATATTTTTATTATTTATTATTTACACAAAAGAGTTTAAAAGCTCTGTGTTAATTGGTTGAGATAGTCCCCAGATGTCTGATTCAGTTACATCATCAAGTGCTACCAATATCACTTGAGTTCTTAAAGCACTTCTGTAGAATCTGAGGGCTACCGGAGACAGATTTTTAAACACAACATGGAACAATTAAGTGCTTTATAAGTATTATCAAGAAAGTTGGACAATAATTTGAATCATTTTTTTTCTTTATTCAAGGGCTAGAATAAAGGATACATAAAACAATCTAATTATCCATCAAATAGGGGATTAGCTACCCTCTATGCAAAAGGCTTATCTTCTCTGACAATTGAAAAAAAACTCAGAGAAATATATCATCTGTTGTTGCATTATAGGTAGAATTATGGCATCACTTTCTTAAAATTCCAAATTTTTACTATTGAACTTCTAATATACCTCCAAAGGACTTAGTGGAACAGGAAGTATGGAATATTAACCTGCACCTGTTTTCTCTTTCTCTTTAATAACAGGGAATAGTGAGTGATCTTTTGAAAAACCTAAGGTTGTCATGCATATATGGCAACTTGCTATATGTCAAATCTTGTAAATGATCCAGTAGCAACAATATATGCCTACCTGTAGGCAAAGTTCTCAGTTTCTTCAGAATATAGGGCAGCAAAGAAATAACTTTGCTACTTTGCTCAGTTCTTTTATTCCTGTTACTTGTGCTTTTCTCCAGCCCTTTATTCCATGTAGGGGCAGGGAATCTTAATGAGACGGGACAGGGTCTAACTTCAGGCTGTAATTTCTAGGTAATTAGTTTAAGAGGTTGAGGCAGGAGAAGAATATGCCTTTTAGTTTGCTAAAGGGTCTGATTCCTCACCCTGTCCATGCTTTACCTTCTGGCATACTCAGTTATCTGGCCGAGGCAGGAGGATCACTTGAGGCCAGGAGTTTGAGACCACTCTGGGCAATAAAGCAAGACCCCGTCTCTATAAAAAACTTTTGTAAAAAAAGCTGGGTATGGTGTCTCACACCTGTAGTCCCAGCTTCTCAGGAGGCTGAGGTGGGAGGATTGCTTGAGCCCAGGAGGTCAAGGCTGCAGTGAGTTGTGATCACAGCCTAGGCGCCACAAGGAGACCCTGTCTCCAAAAAAAAAAAAAAAAAAAAGCACCTGTTTATGACAAACCCTGTAGGTAACAGGGTGGTTTCAGGGATGGCAGATTCATTTTAGAAATTGTAAAACGGCTAGCAGTTTTCAGAACAAGAGATTAGTTAGAAAAGGAAAGTGGCAACTGTCTGTTTTCTGCAGGGCCTGTCGGGAAGCCTCTGGTTTCTTTTCATCCCTGAGGACTGGGGAGGAGGCCTCTTCAGGAAGAGCAGTTTGTTTTTGTGAAAGGGATACTTCCTGATTTCAAGCATTTGGAACTAAACTGGAACATATTTTTCTTTCCGATTTTTTGTTTTTTAGGTGTGTGTAAACCCACCAGCGCAGCAGCTGGGAGGGCCTCTCAAAGGTGGGCGGGTGGGGTGAGTGAGGCCCAGAGGATAGCATCTTTGCCCAGATTTGAATCTCATTTGGGTAATGTTTCAGAGCCTTGGGTGGCTGATTGATCATTCATTCAGTGGCCCTTCATCAGGACATCTTTACTGAGCACGTGCTGTGTGCTGTTCTAGGCGCTGAAGGATAGAAGGGAACGGTTCTCCCCTCATGGAGCTTAGGTTCCAGCAATAAGCAAAACATGTTCTGCAGCGAAAGGCTTCTGGGCTGATGGCGACATCTTCCCAACTTTCACAACCGGGTTCCTTCCGGACGCCCGTCTCCAGGGACGCACTCCCGCCTTGGCGGGGCTGCTACCCGGTGGAGTCTCGCGAGGATCTTGTGACTTATCGCGGTATCGCCCAGCGGTTGCCGGGAAACGGCGTGGCTTCCGGGGGGCGGGCGCATTGGTCCCGGAGTCGCGGCGGGGCCTGTCCGCTGGCGTCATGGTGAGCAGGGGCGGGAGCGGGGCTCAGGTCCTTGGCAGGGGCTTGGAGACCTCGGGGCAGGGAGGCCTCCGTACACAGAGACCCTGGGAATGGGAGGCCCGGAGCTCTGGGTTGCTGGAATTGAGAGCTCGGTGCTCTTGTGAGGGTCTCTGTGGGGCAAACTCAGGATACTCCTGGCCCCGGGGCCAGCCAGCACTCGGAGCTGAGACCTGGGCTCTCCAGAGCCCTGTGCTCACAGGAGTGGTCATAGAACGCCCAGGGCCCGGGGTCGGCGGCGCACGGTGCCCAGAAGAGTGAACACGCGTCAAGGGGACTCCCATCCTGGAATGGGAGACTCGGTCTATTGGATCCCTGGGACCTAGGGTTTCACCTCACGAGGCTTTGCAGCGCACCAGGGTCCCCATGGAATAGAGCCGGAGGCAGGAATTACCCTAAGACCTTTGGTCTCCCGGATGGAGAGCCTGGGGCACACCAGAGTGGCTAGAGATCCCTCTACACCAAGGAGGCCTGGACAGGTCCAGTGCCCTTGGAGTGCCCAGGGCACAACCTTGGGATACAGGAACCACTGTTCCTTGGAAAGCCTGGCAGGAGTCAGGCCCAGACCGAGAAGAGGAAGGCGGAGCTCGTGGCCTCATCAGCTCCGTCTCTTTCTCATGTAAAGGGCTCTCCCTTTGTGATACATGAATTGTCAGTAACTCAATTTCTGGGCAGGCGTGGCAGGGTGGGTTTCAGCTGGTGGTGGGGCGAAAGCTCTGGGAACCCCACCAAGTCTGCAGCTGGCTGTGAAGGTCCCAAATGCTAAGTGATGCTGAACCTTCCTCCACGGCCTATAGGGCTTTGTGATGAGGTAGCCTTCTTGGAGTGGAGGAATTAGAAAGAGAGCACTACATTACGAATTAAGATTTAAGTAGATGGGTTTTCTGACCCAGGAAGGGTCTTCTGAAAACCGACTGTGAAAGAAACTACCAAACTAGGCCAGAAGTCTGGGCGCGGTGGCTCACGCCTGTGATCCCATCAATTTGGGAGGCCGAGGCAGGCGGATCATGAGGTCAAGAGATGCAGAGCATCCTAGCCAACATGGCGAAACTCTATCTACTAAAAATGCAAAAATTAGCTGGGCGTGCTGGCGTGTGCCTGTAGTTCCAGCTACTCGGGAGGCCGAGGTTGCAGTGAGCCGAGATCGCACCACCGCACTCCAGCCTGGCAACACGTCTCTTAAAAAAAATAATAAAAAAAAAAGCAGGGCGTGGTGGCTGACGCCTGTAAACCCAGCACTTTAGGAGTCTAAGGTGGGTGGATCACTTGAGGTCAGGAGTTGGAGACCAGCCTGGCCAACATGGTGAAACCCTGTCTTTATTAAAAATACAGAGAAAAAAAAAAAAAAAGCTGGGTGTGGTGGTGCACACCTATAGTCCCAGCTACTTGGGAGGCTGAGGCAGGAGAATTGCTTGAACCTGGAAGGTAGAGGTTGTGTAGTGGGATTTTTAAGGAATCAGAGAGACCGGTGGGGTTCAGCAGGATATTTATTAATTATTTAGGTGCACCAGCCCAGTCAGATTAACATCCAAAGGACTGAGCCCTGAACAAAGAGTTAAGTTACCTTTTAAGCTTTTCTTGGGGGTGGAGGGAGATCTGTGCAGGGGGAAGCATGCTACAGACGTGAGAAACAAAGGCAGTTGTTCAGTTGAAACATGCATTACATCATTTCTTCCTTTTTAAGGAAAAACATGTTTTGCGACTTGAGTTTATCTGCCAAGTGACCTTAGAGCCGCACAGCTAGAGAATCAGGGCCTTCACAATGCCTGGGAAGGGAGGAGAGACAAGGCTCACTAGCCACAGAAAAATAGGCAGTTAATTTTTAAAGGACTCCAGCTCTTTCTCTTTCTCAGGGGGAGCTGGGTTTTCTTACATACAACTGAGTTTCTGCTTACACACTTTTTAATTTCTTTTAATTCCTGTTCCAGTTGCAGTGAGCCAGGATTGCACCACTGCACTCCAGCCTGGGTGACAGAGCAAGACTCCATCTCAAAAACAAAAACAAAAACAAAAAAACACAACAGCAAACACTAAACACAACCAAACTACTGCTGTTTCTATTAGGTTGTGGGAATATGGGCCTTGGTCTGTTGGATCCTTGGACCAAGGAATATGGGTGATATTTCTGTTTTCTTCTCATCAGTGTTTTCTAAAATTTCCACGTAATATTTTCTCTCTCTCTTTTTTTTTTTTTTGAGGCAGTGTCTTACTCTGTCACCCAGGCTGGAGTACAGTGGCACGATCTTGGCTTACTGCAACCTCCACCACCCAGGTTCAAGCGATTCTCGTGCCTCAGCCTCCCGAGTAGCTGGGACTACAGGTGCCCACCACCAAGCCTGGCTAATTTTTTTGTATTTTTAGTAGAGACAGGGTTTCACCACGCTGGCCAGGCTGGTCTTGAAATCCTGACCTCAAGTGATCCACCCGCCTCAGCCTCCCAAAGTGCTGGGATGACACGTGTGAGCCACTGCGCCTGGTCACTGTATACCGGGGAATGAGTGGGTTTGGAGTGGGTTCCCTCTCTTTACTTTTCTTTTTTTTTTTTAAAGGTACAATTTTCTTTTTGAGATGGAGTCTCGCTTTGTTGCCCAGGCTGGAGTGCAGTGGTGTGATCCCGGCTCACTGCAGCCTCTGCCTCCTGGGTTCAAGTGATTCTCCTGCCTCAGCCTCCCGAGTAGCTGGGACTACAGGCGCCCGCCACCACGCCCGGCTAATTTTTTTTTTGTATTTTTAGTAGAGACGGGGTTTCACCATGTTAGCCAGAATGGTCTTGATCTCCTGACCTCGTGATCCGCCCACCTCGGCCTCCCGAAGTGCTGGGATTACAGGCGTGAGCCACTGCGCCCGGCTCCTCTCTTTTCTAGAAGGAATGTTCTCCTTCTCGAAAGGAAGGTTTCTCCTTTGTGCATCTCCAAATGCAACAACAGGATGTGTGTGTGGTTAAGGGTGGGAACACTCAGGGCAATGATGTGCTCCAGGTGAGCAGAAGGGAGAGAGGTTCCAGAACCTTCTCTGCCAAATGTCCTTGGGAGCAAATCAGAGCCAGCCAAGAAGGGGAAGCTGTTAGAGTCTCTCTTACTTGCCCCATTATCTCCACCAAAGGCACCCAAAAAGAAAGGGAAGAAAGGCAAAGCCAAAGGCACCCTGATTGTCGATGGGCTCGCTCCAGAGGACATGAGCAAGGAGCAGGTGAGCAGAGCGGGCTGTGGCCCAGTCCCTGGGTGGGCGTGGGCGGGCATCACGCAGGGTGCCTGCATGAACCTCTCACGTGGCTGCGCTGTGTGTCCATCTCGCCTTGTGAATCCTCTGTTCTGTCCAGAACACGCCCCCCTGTAGCTCGTAATTCCCATCAGCGGCAAAGCTTTCGCCTGCACCATGTCTTTTCAGAAAGGCAATGCAGCCTGTTAAAGAGCTTTGTAATAGGGCGGTAGGAATGTGGAAGGACATGTTTTTCTGATCTAAAAGCTGTTTTTAATTTCGTGTATTCTCTTAGTTAATATCAGTTTGCTGGTAGTGATTTTTCTGTCTTTTTTGTAGATGCGTTTGAAGTTCACTCATTTTCTCAGTTCTAGTAAACTATCTAGAGTGACATTTATTAAATATAGGCATTATGTAGCCTTTCATACATGATTCATATATAGTGGTTACGAAATAAATGTTAAATAATTTTCTAACATTATTTAGTTTAAAAACCTGATTTATTACATTGTATTCATTACTGTGTCTATACCTAAACATAGACATGGCTTTTACACTGAAATGAAAATCTGTAAAATTCTCAGAAAGATAGAAGCCTGCCATCTTTGTATAGGGTTTGAAGTTATAATAATAATTTCTATTTATTGAGCATCATTAATACGCAGACACTGTAGCTGGGACTTTCCATTCATTGCTCAATTTAGTCCTCACAAAACCTTACAAGTTATTTAATGCTAGTATCTTTTCAAAGTTGAGAAAACTGAACCTCAGGGAAATTAGGTAAATTGCCCATAGTAACAGTCAATGCAGAGCCAGGAATTCTCTGACACCAAACTGATGCTATTTCTACTATAAAGTCCTATACTAACCAAACTAATATGTTTACTAAAAACCTATACATTATGCCATCATTGGATTGGGCTTTAGGAAAGGATATTTGAGATAACAACATAAAATTAAAATTATGTACTTCAGGGAAGAATATAGTACACATCTTGAACATGGGTATAAATGTTTTCATTTCAGGGAGATGATAGTGTTGGCAAATGCCAGTTTTCTTCAGATCTACTTTCATCAAGCTCTGACTATAAAATGAAATACTGATTGTCATATTGTATAATGAATATGAATTTATTTTGAAAGTCACTTATTTATTGAACTTATCAATAAACATTCCAAAAATGAAGAATACTATTTCAGGGGAAATAGAATCATTGCACCTACCATTGTTCTGTTTCCCTTGTCTACTGCCTTTAAATGATAAAATGGAGTTTTGAAGACAGGTAGTAACAATCCTCTAAAAAATAATTCAGGCTGTTGAATGTTAAGTAGGACGTTTATAGAGCACCATAAAGTGGAAAAAGTCTTACATCTCGGCTGCACAGGATTTAATTATGCAAAATGCTGGGAATTCAAGGAGAATGAGAGACCAGGTTTCACATAATATTGCAAGAGAAGTACATTGGGAAAAGAAAGGAGTAATGAGAATCCATACAAGCTGGGGTCCAGACCCCAGACAAAGGTATAGAATATGTCAATCAGTTAACATTTTTTCTAATAATAGTGGTGATCTAAATTTCAGGCCATATGTAGACTTTCTTCTTTATACATATGTTTTCATGACACCTTTGTCAGGTTGGTACTATTTCATTTTGCAGATGGAGAAACCTAGTCTCATAAGAACTAAATGTCTTATTAAAGTCAAATTGGCAATGGTAGAAAAGAAACAGGAATGTGTTTACTTTGAGTCTTCTAGTTATTGGATAATGTTTCCTATAATATTATTTTATTGCCATATAACTCAGTTTTCTTTGTGATCTTGAAATAGTTTATTAACAGTAGTTAATGAAGTATTACAGATATATAGGATGACAAAACATAATGAGAGATATTATATGAGTGGAGTGAAATAGATATTGAACTGGATATTGAGAAAATATGGTTAGAGGTGTCACCTACTTGAAGATTATAATTGAATGCCACCAGAGGAAATGTTAGCATGGCACAAACCACATTAGAGTGCACAGAGAAAGGTTTTGATATAATCACTGCTTCAATAACTTATTTTATAATGTAGAAACTGTAATACACTTTGGTTGAGCTATAATTTCTATTCAATAATTACAAATAAGGTAGCTTGCTATCTGACTTAGTTTTTCTTTTTTTTTTTTGAGATGGAGTCTCACACTGTCACCCAGGCTAGAGGGCAGTGGTGGGATCTCAGCTCACTGCAACCTCTGCCTCCCAGGTTCAAGTGATCCTCTTGCCTCAGTCTCATGAGTAGCTTGGAGTACAGGTGTTTGCCACCATGCCCAGCTAATTTTTGTATTTTTGAATTTTTAGTAGAGACAGGGTTTTGCCATGTTGACCAGGCTGGTCTCGAATTCCTGGCCTCAAGTGATCTGCTTGCCTTGGCCTCCCAAAGCACTGGAATTACAGGCATGAGCCACCAAGCCCAGCCCTGACTTAGATTTTTTTTTAAAAAACACTTCTACAAAACCTTTCCTCCAGTTTGAGACTATGAAGGTACCAGAATGTATCTAAGTCTGAGATTCCACTATAAGAAAGGAGAAACCTCTAGGACATAGAATGTCGGAAGGATAGTAATAAGGTTAGAAGAAAGATATAAAAAGAAATAGGATAAAGGAAATAATAATGAAATCTTAGACTTGATTTATTGCCATATACTTTTATAATAGTTTGTAGAGAATTACTGGTCCTATCTTCCAGCAACTACTGATATGGAAATGGTACACCAGTAATGAAGGAGGTTATTTTATTGATTGGATAGCCTCTTTAACCCCTAAGAAAGTGAGCTTTAAAAACTTCATGTGGTCTGACACATCTGTACAATTGATGAAAGGAACGCCAAGTAGCAATTGCCAAATAACAATTCCAGGACAGCCAACCTCTGCTAATGATGTAACTGGCAGGAGTCTCTAAGACCATTTTCTTTTCATTGGTCCCCAGTCTAATTGCTGTAAATTAAAAACTAAGGGAAGATAGAGACGATAATAGTTGAAACTCAGGGTGAATTAGCAGCTGGGAAAAGTTGTTCTGCCCTCTACTCCTAACCTTTGGTCTAGTTACAGGCAAGGAGGTGTTCTCTGTTGGGGCTTAGGGTAAAGTATTTATTTGTGGCTAAACCACCGATCTTATCAAATACGGTGTTTGATATCAGTTGTTATCTTTAAAAAATGATTTGCCCTGTGGTTGGCTCCTCAAAATTGTACTAATCCCTGGAAGCTGTGAATATTACCTTACGTGATAAAAAGAATTTTGCTGATATGATTAAGGTTAAGGACTTTAATATGAAAGATTATCTCGGATTTTCCATGTTGACCCAATATGATCAAAAGGGGCCTTTTAAGACCAAACTAGGAGGGACAGAGTCAGTAGCAGGAGATGTGATGATGGAAACAAGAGGTTAAAGTGATGCAAGGAAGGGGCCATTAGCCAAGGAATGCAGAGAAGGACTCAACAAACTGAAAAATGTAAGGGAACAGATCCTCCCCAAAAGGAACCATCCTTGGTGACACCTTGAGTTTAGACTTGAGTTTAGATTTCTGCTCTCCAGAACTGTAAGAGAAAAAGTTTGTGGTATTTTAAGCCACTTAGTTTGTGGTAATTTATTTCATCAGCAATAGGAAAACAACACATAACTTAAGCCCTATTTTCTCTCCACAGCATCTAGCACATGACTGAACACATGGTAGACAGTCAACATTTATTCATTGAAGATCTTACCAGAAAAGCTAGTAAAAGATTAATTCGAAGTGACTCAGTATTTATATAGAGAATATCTATATAATAAATGGACAGTTGTTGGAAAGGATTTGGAAACGCTTTAAAATTTCTGTAAAATGCTTGAATTTGTCTTGAGCAGATTAAGGACCAAGGTAGTTCAATTGTATGCAAAGCACTGTAGGTCTCCATATTTAGAAAGTGTGGGTAGTTAGTAGTCCTTAGAAAATTTGACATTGTATGTTATTTTTCAGCTCTAGCAGAAATATCTGAGTGCAGTAGGCCATCCACATTACTGTTTGTATCACTGGAATTCAAATCTAATTATAATAAATAGGAAGAAGATAGTTTGGGGTGTTTGGGGGTGTTTGGTTACATTCACCTTCATCAACTGTGTCAGTGAACAAATGTAATTAATTTAATTGTTTAAGACTCCATCATATTGATAGTTTCAAATAATGGACAAGAGCATATGCAGATAGGCATGTTTAAAATAATAGCCTACATGGTGCTATAATAGCCTCAGAATGAGTTATATAAAGTAGCGTGTTTGTTAGTTTAAGTTGAAGGCCCTGAAGTAGGATGCATTTGTTACTAAGTGAGTAGCTAAACCAAAATAATATAAATAAGACTTTTTCTTAGGCTATGGTACAAAAATTGACTGTAAAAATATTATATAAATTGTAGCTGATTAGGAATAAACAAGATATTAAAATAGAAAATACTCATTTTAATGTCTTTCTGGTATTGAAACATCTTAAAAATGAAATTTATCATCTTGTCATTACCAGATGGCCACTCTTTCTCCTTTTTTGAGCTTGTTAATAATGTCATGTAATCTTATAATAATTTTTTTTTTACAACTTCACTTCCTGGTTGGGCATGGTGGCTCATGTCTGTAATCCCAGCACTTTGGGAGACTGAGGTGGGCAGATCACTTGAGGTCAGGAGTTTGGGACCAGCCTGGCCAACATGGTGAAACCCCATCTCTACTAAAAATACAAAAATTAGCCAGGCGTGGTGGCATGTGCCTGTAATCCCAGCTACTTGGGAGGTTGAGGCATGAAAATCACTTGAACCTGGGAGGCAGACGCTGCAGTGAGCCAAGATCATGCCACTGCACTCCAGCCTGGGCAATAGAGTGAGACTCCATCTCAAAAAAAAAGAAGAACAGTAAAATAAAAACTTCATTTCTTTTGTCTTTTATATGTAAACTATAATACTAAATGCTGCTAATTCTTACTTGTTAATGTCTCTGAGACTGTCCCCTTTCTGCACGCTCATCCAATTCTCTACAATTTTGTTCTTTTCATGGTTACAGAAACTTCTATACTAACTCCTTCTGCTTTTCATCTGTTGCATATTCCTATTTCACTACTCATTTCTCTCTATCATGGATGCTTTTCAGCAGACGTTTTAATCTGCTTCAATTTTCCTGAATCAAGGTGTGTTCTTTCTTGGAAAGCCCTCTTCATTCATTTCCACTAATGTATATCTCTTACTCCTTCAACATGAACAGACACTTTTCAAAAGAAGACAAACACGTGGCCAACAAGCATATGAAAAAATGCTCAATGTTACTTATCATTAGAGAAATGCAAATCAAAATCTCAATGAGATACCATCTCATATCAGTCAAAATTGCTATTATTAAAAAGTAAAAGGCCAGGCGCGGTGGCTCACGCCTGTAATCCCAGCACTTTGGGAGGCCAAGGTGGGTGGATCACCTGAGGTCAGGAGTTCAAGACCAGCCTGACCAACATGGAGAAACCCCATCTCTACTAAAAATACAAAATTAGCTGGGCGTGGTGGCTCATGCCTGTAATCCCAGCTACTCGGGAGGCTGAAGCAGGAGAATCACTTGAACCCAGGAGGCGGAGGTTGCGGTGAGCTGAGATTGCACCATTGCACTCCAGCCTGGGCAACAAGGGCAAAACTTCATCTCAAAAATAAATAAATAAATAAATAAATAAATAAAAAGCAGATGCTAGCAAGGTTGTGGAGAAAAGAGAACACTTATACACTGTTCATGGGAATGTCAATTAGTTCAGCCATTGTGGAAAGCAGTTTGGTGATTTCTCAAATAACTTAAAACAGAACTGCCACTTGACCCAGCAATCCCATTCTTGGGTATATACCCAAAGCAATATAAATCATTCTACCCTAAAGACACATGCACGTGTATGTTCATTCCAGCACCATTCATAATAGCAAAGATATAGAATCAACCTAAATGCCAATTGACAGTAGACTGGATAAAGAAAATGTGGTATATATACACCATGGAATACTACACTGCCATTAAAATGAACAAGACCATGTCCTTTGCAGCAACATGATGAAGCTGGAGGCCATTAATTTATTAGAACTAACACGAGGACAGAAAACCAAATGCTGCATGTTTTCACTTATAAGTGGGAGCTAAGCCTCAAGTACATATAGACACAAAGAAGGGAACGACAGACATTGGGGCCCAGTGTAGGGTAGTGGGTGGGAGGAGAGTGAGGACTGAAAAACTGCCTATAAGGTACTGTACTTATTATGTGGGTGACAAAATCTGTACAGCAAACCCCTGTGACCTGCAATTTACCTATATAACAAATGTGCATGTGTACCCCTGAACCTAAAATAAAAGTTAAGAAGAAAACTAATTCAAAACTTTTTGTAGCTGCGGTGGCTCCCAGGTGTAAGCCCAGCACTTTGGGAGGCTGAGACAGGCGGATCACTTGAGGTCAGGAGTTTGAGACCAGTCTGGCCAACATGGTGACACCCTGTCTCTACTAAAAATACAAAAATTAGCCGAACGTGGTAGTGGGCACCTGTAATCCCAGCCACTTGGGAGGCTGAGGCAGGAGAATTGCTTGAACCCAAGAGGCGGAGGTTTCAGTGAGCCGAGATTGCACCACTGCACTCCAGATTGGGTGACAGAGCGAGACTCCCTCTCAAAAAACAAGCAAACAAACCTTAAAAAATCTTTACTGATTAGTCTTATTCAACTTTAGTTCCTCTTTATTCTTATTGTGTTTCCGTGCAACTACTGATTCCCTGACTTGTGCTTGGTAGGTGAGGCAATGTTGGTTCATATGCACTCTGTCACTCTTGTTAGGTGCTGGCCTCGTCTCTGTCAATGTCCCAGATGTGTATACTATCTGTTCGGTGTTCTTCAATGCAGATTCAGCTTTACACACGGGCAAGTTTCACAGAACAAAGGTCAAAAGCCATAGCTAAAGAAAATGGCATTTTGTGCTTGTGACTGCTGTTTTCTAGGTTATTACCTCCTTGAAATCAGTAACAAGCCTTGTTTGTTTTGATTCTTCCACAAAACAGTGCCTTACAAATAATAGGTGCTCAATAAGTATTGAGCTTGATTGAAACATTATAATTAATTTTTTATTAAATATTATATCATGCAAATAGCTGCTTTTAACTTTTACTATTCAATCTATTTGCAATCAGCATGACTTTAGTGTATGTGTATGTGTATGTGTATGTGTGTAGCCTAACATAGTGCTGGGTACATAGTGAATGTTTAGTTGATGGCAATTAACAACAGTAATATTTGAAAAAGATCCAGTCTTCCTTTACAAATATGCAATAGAGATTTGGTGCATTGTTGCTATAAATTGTTAACTTGGTTAACTCTATGTAACTGTCTAAAATAAATTTAACAAGTAGTGTTCACTAATGTATTTAGGATTAGAACAGGAATAGTCAATTGCCAGTAAGTAAATGATCTACTCCTGTTTCCTATCTTCAAGGAATACTGTTGGGTAATCAAAGTGTGCACACATGAAATAACAAAATAACATAATTACTTGTTCCACAACATGTGACACAAAATCTTAATTTCTGTAGAAGTTTAGAAAAGGAAGGGATGTCATCGTTTTCAGGTTTTTTGTTTAAAGTAAGTCTGCTTTTTATTTATTTTGGAATGGTTTGGAGAATCACAGCCTCCTTATCCTTACACATTTAAACTGTATACACTATTTGCAAGAATTTTGCTTTTCTTTTTTTATGCAGTATAGTGCCCTCTGGTGAATGTTCATTCCTGCATAGGAATTCTATTTCACTTATTAATTTTGTAAAATTAATTATTATATGAAACATAACTAGAAAATAAATTCTATTTACTTATTAGTTTCTAGAAAATAGTGACATGTTGAATAAGAGAAAGATAATATTCTAGTTTATAATTAAAAATTTTAATTGATTGTAACTTAAGCCCATGCAGATTTCTTTTAGTAGGTGTAAGGAAAATTTGCCTGCCTTCTTTCTGCAGTTACTTTCCTTTGTGAGAAGTAGATTATCTCTGTGTTTATTAATAGTGTTGTCAGTTGCTATTTTTGCATTTCTTAAAGATAAACAGGTTTTACTTAAACTGATGCCTCAATGAAATACAACAAAGTCAAGGGCATTATTCTACAGGGGAAACCATTTGACCTATAGGCTCAAATATCCCAGGTCAAACTGGGCTGCATTAATTTTTCCTCTTATTTAAATCATGAATTATCTCTTAACCCTTTATTAACAACATGCTTACTTAATGAGATAGAATCTAGTTTTTCTGGACATAACTGAAAGCTAGTGTTTAAAATGGTTTGTAACAGTATAGTGAGTCAGGGCAAATATCTGTTTTAGTTAGATATATTTTAAGATTTTGAATACAGACTATAACTTCAGTCCAATTCTTGACTTTTCTCAAGAAGTAAACTAAACTTCACTAAAACAAAAAGGTGAGTATCTTAAAAGAACAGTAATTGCCCTTACCAATTTTTAAGTTCTAGGTACTAAGAACCCTTTCAGATAGTAACAAGACAACTAACTGCAGGTTTAATCTGCTATTTGTGAATGACTCTATTGTTTCTTTTAGAGACCTGATTATGGCACTTATAAAGACATTAATATATATATATAATATATATTTATATTTATTTATTTATTTTTAAGTGGACATAAGTTGAAGGGAATATATATTGAATTCTGCTAATTATTCATGTCAACTCTGCTGTTCACATCATGTTGATATGATCTTCCTTTCCCACTAGTAACCTCTATATATATCACTCAAAACCCCCTTCTGAACTGACAGATTGATGGAAATATTTTTAATTCTTTGTGACAAAGAAAGAAACCAGGCTAGCCAAGTTCGGCTAATTTGACTATTGAAGACTAATTAACATTGACATGTTTGTTGCAAAAATATCAAAGCCATGGGGAACTTGGTCAAAAATAATGCTCATAAGTTTGGAGAATTTAGTACATCTTGGATAAAATCCTTCATATTCTTCATGAAGAAATTTATATACTCACTAAAATATATTCTCCCTTCAAGATATAGCTAAGTAGATAAATTTGAACTGGATATTGGGGGCAAGATGGCTGACTAGATGCAGCCAGTTGAAACAGCTGCCACCGAGGGAAAGAGACAACTGGCACACTAACAGATCTTCAGAAGGAGGGCACTGAGAATGGACAGAGGGAAGACATGGAAGCTGGGCTGAAGGGGAAAGAACCTGGAAACCCTGCACCAGGCTACTGCACACTAGGACTCATTTCTGGCCTCCAGCAAATCCAGGGGAATGAATTAATTGAACTGACAAGGAGCAACCTGCTCTTGCCATGGACCTCTGGATCCCTGGCAGAAGGAGACCGACCCCTTGACCACCATGGACACTTGAGTTGGCAGGGAGAGCTGCTTAGAGAAGTGGTGGGGGAGCATGCCAGCTGATGTGGAGCCCAGAGGGTTTGGCGCGGGAGTGTCTGTAACAAAGCATGGTCAGGGATGGCCACCTGCTAAGCTTGACTTGCTCCCACAGGAGACATTAGCCTTAGAGGAACTCTTGGACTTGAATTCTGCAAGATAGTCTTGCCTGTCAGATGGGGCCAGGCCGACTTGAGCATCCCTTGGTCTGCTGGCCTCTCCCGGGGCCCCATCCTGGCCGTGCCTGCTAGCAGGGCAGACTTTGGTGCTCTGGGGGCCCACATTATACCTTCTGTGTTGGCAGACCACGCCTGACTGGTGGAGAGCTCCAGCACTGGGGCCTCCACAGCCATGCACCAGTCCTCCTGCTCCTTCCCCACACTGCAGCTTCCCCTGGGCCCACAGCAAGCCTGCACATCTTTTTGCCAGCATGTGCATGTACAGGCGGGTTTTGGTTTCCTTGCCTGCCAGCCAGAATAGTGGCTAATTAACTAATTAACATTGACATGTTAGGACTCATTGCTCACTGCTCTTGCACAGCAGGAGTGCAGTCCACCTCCCTTTCCCTCACCAACTGCCATTGCAAATGGAGCCTTGATGGGCACAGAGCCAGCCTGCCCTGCCTCTGCCAGTGCCTTGCCCTTGTGCCAACACTGGTTTGGGAGAGCAACTAGGCACAGAGAACAACATACCCTCCCCCACCCTGAGTTACTATGCCTGTGGTGCACAGAGAAAGCACACAGACCTATGCCCACCAGCACCCAGTCCCTGTTCCAACACCACTACCAGTGTGACCTCACACACTGTTGCCAGCAGGGGCTGCCTGCACCCTCACCAGTCACATTGCCTCTGCCATTGTAGTGAATGTCTGCATGGAGGCAGGCATCCTGGTACCCACTAGCACCCTGCCACAGCCAATGAGCATGCACCCTGCCATGCTACTGCTGCTGCTGGCATGTGCAAATGAGGACAGATCCCTTTGTCACAACACTATAAAATGCTTTGGCTGACACCACCCTTTGGAGTGTAGTGAGCAGTGGTCCAGGAGCACATCACCACCCCCACCCCAGTGCAGTGGATTCCTAACCTCAAGGAGCCAAAGTCAGGGCCCAGTACAAGTCCCCCTGCATTAGAGCACCCAGTCCAGGAGTTGGGAACTGGGTATTGGCTCCCTAAAGTCTTCCAGAAATGAAGCCAGTAAGCTGAATCCACTTATACCATAATCAAACCCTCAAGGCAATCAAATAGGATAAAAGAAAAAACCCATCCAAAGGGCAGCAACTTCAAAGACTGAAGGAACATAAGCCCACAAAGATGAGAAATAACCTTTGCTAGAACCCTGACAACTCAAAACGCCAGAGTGCCTTCTTTCCTCCAAATGACCATACCACTTCTCCAGTAAGGGTTCTGAACTGGGCTGAGATGGCTGAAATGACATAAACAGAATTAAGAATATGGATAGCAATTAAGATCATTGAGATGCAAGAGTACATTGACACCCAATCCAAGGAAGCTAAGAGTCACAATAAAATGATGCAGGAGCTGACAGACAAAATAGGCAGTATAGAAAAGAACATTAACTGATAGAGCTGAAACTGGAAAACATCATTCTCAGTAAACTATCGCAAGGACAAAAAACCAAACATCGCATGTTCTCACTCATAGGTGGGAATTGAACAATGAGAACTCATGGACACAGGAAGGGGAACATCACGCTCCGGGGACTGTTGTGGGGTGGGGGGAGGGGGGAGGGACAGCATTAGGAGATACACCTAATGCTAAATGACGAGTTAATGGGTGCAGGAAATCAACATGGCACATGGATACATATGTAACAAACCTGCACATTGTGCACATGTACCCTAAAACCCTAAAGTATAATAAAAAAAAAAAAAACATACTACAAGAGTTTATTAATGCAATCATAAGTATTAAAAGCAGAATAGACCAAGTGGAGGAAAGAATCTCAGAGCTATAAGATTGGCTCTCTAAAATAAGACAGGCAGACAAGAATACAGAAATAAGAATGAAAAGGAACAAGCAGGCTGGGTGCAGTGGCTCACACCTATAATCCCAGCACTTTGGGACCAAGGCTGAGGCGGGTGGATCATGAGGTCAGGAGATTGAGACCATCCTGGCTAACACAGTGAAACCCCATCTCTACTAAAAATACAAAAAAATTAGCCAGGCATGGTGGCAGGTGCCTGTAGTCCCAGCTACTTGGGAGGCTGACACAGGAGAATGGTGTGAACCTGGGAGGCAGAGTTTGCAGTGAGCCGAGATCGCGCCACTGCACTCCAGCCTGGGTGACAAAGCAAGACTCCATTTAAAAAAAAAAAAAAAGGAACAAAAAAAATCTCCTAGAAATATGGAATTATGTAAAGAAACTAAATCTATGACTCGTTGGTGTCCCTGAAAGAGATGGGGAGAGTACAACCAACTTCGAAAACATATTTCAGGATATCATTCACAAGAGCTTAGCCAACCTAGCTAGAGAGACAGACGTTCAAATTCAGGAAATGCAGAGAACCCAAGTAAGATACTTCACAAGAAGATCATCCCAAAGACACATAATCATCAGATTCTCCAAGGTCGAAATGAAAGAAAAAATGTTAAAGGCAACTAGAGAGAAAAGCCAGGTCACCTACAAAGGGAAGCCTGTCAAACTAACAGAAGACCTCTCAGCTGAAAACCGACAAGCCAGAAGAGATTGGGTACCAATATTCAACATTCTTAAATAAAAGAAATTTCAACCCAGAATTCATGTCTAGCAAAACTAAGCTTCATAAGCAGAGGAGAAATAAGATCCTTTTCAGATAAACAGATGAGGGAAATTCGATACAAGCAGACTGCCTTACAAAACCTCCTGAAGGAAGCACTAAATATAGAAAAGAAAGACTGTTACCAGCCCTTGGAAAAACACACTGGAGTACACAGACCAGTGACACTATAAAGCAGCCACATAAACAAGTCTGCATAGTAATCAGTAATATCATAATGACAGGATCAAATCCACACATATGAATACCAACCCTGAATGTAAACAGGATAAATGTCTCAATTAAAAGGTGACGAATGTCAAGTTGGACAAAGAATGAAGACCCAATGGTATGCTGTCTTCAAGAAACCCATCTTGCATGCAGTGACACCTCTTAGGTTCAAAATAAAGGGATGGAGAAAAATCTACCAAGCAAATAAAAAACAAACAAAAAAAAAAGCAGGAGTTCTAATCCTAATTTCAGACAAAACAGACTTTAAATGAAAAAAGATTAAAAAAGACAAAAAAAAGAGAGCATTACATAATGGTAAAGGGTTCAATTCCACAAGAAGACCTAAGTATCCTAAATATATATGCACTCAACACAGGAGCACCCAGATTCATGAAGCAAGTTCCTAGAGACCTTCAAAGAGACTCCCATGGAATAATAGTGAGAGACTTTAACACCCCACTGGCAATATCAGACAGATCATCAAGACAGAAAATTAACAAAGATATTCAGGACCTGAACTCAGCTCTGAATCAAGTGGATCTGGTAGACTTCTACAGAACTCACCACCCAAAGACAACAGAATATACATTCTTCTCATTGCTACATGGTACATACTCTAAAATTGATCACATGATTAGACATAAAACACTTCTCAACAAATGCCAAAAGAACTGAAATCACAACAATCTCTCAGACCACAGCACAATCAAATTAGAAATCAAGACTAAGAAATTCACTCAAAACCAGACAGTTACATGGAAATTGAATAACCTGCTCCTGAGTTACTTCTGGGTAAATAATGAAATTAAGGCAGAAACCAAGATGTTCTTTGAAACTAATGAGAGCAAAGATACAACATACCAGAATCTCTGGGGCACAGCTTAGGCAGTGTTAAGAGGGACATTTATAGCAATAAACACCCACATCAAAAACTTAGAAAGATCTCAATGTAACAACCTAACATAGCAACTAAAAGAACTAGAGAACCAAGAGAAAACCAAGCCCAAATGTAGCAGAAGACAAGTAATAACCCAAATCAGAGCTGAACGGAAGGAGATTGGGACAGTTAAAACCATTCAAAAGATCAACATATCCAGGCGTTAGTTTTTCTTTTAAATTAATAAAACAAATAGACGGATAGCCAGACTAATAAAGAAAAAAAGAAGATCCATAATTAAAAACAAAATGGGGATATTACCACTGACCACACAGAAATACAAATAGCCATCAGATAATATTATGAATACCTCTATGCACATAAACTAGAAAATCTAGAAGTGGATACATTTCTGGAAAAATACACTCTCTCAAGACTGAACCAGGAAGAAATTGAATCCTCAAATAGACCAATAATGAGCTCTGAAATTGAGGCAGTAATAAATAGCCTACCAACCAATAAAAGCCCAGGATCAGACAGAATCACAGCTGAATTCTACCAGATGTACAAAGAAGAGCTGGTACCACTTCTACAGATATGATTCCAAAAAGTTGAGGAGGAGGGACTCCTCCTTAACTCATTCTATGATTCCAGCATCATCCTGATATCAAAACATGGCAGAGACACAGCAAAAAAAGAAAATTTCAGTCCAATATCCTTGATGAACATTGATGCAAAAATTCTCAACAAAATACTGGCAAACTGAATCCAGCAGCACATCAAAAAGCTTACCCACCATGATCAAGTATGCTTTATGCCTGGGATGCAAAGTTAGTTCAATATACACAAATTAATAAATGTGATTCATCATATAAACAGAAGTAAAGAAAAAAACCACATGATTATTTCAATAGAAGCAGAAAAGGCTTTTGATAAATTTCAACAGCCCTTCATGTCACAAACTCTCAAAAAACTAGGTATTGAAGGAATATACCTCAAAATAATAAGAGCCATCTCTGAGAAACCCACAGCCTACATCACACTGAATGGGCAAAAGCTGGAAGCATTCCCCTTGAAAAGTGGCACAAGACGAGGATGCCTCTCTCACCATTCCTATTCAACATAGTATTGGAAGTCCTGGCCAGAGCAGTCAGGCAAGAGAAAGAAATAAAGGGCATCCAAATAGGAAGAGAGGAAGCCAAACTATCCCTGTTTGCAGACACATGATCTTATATCTAGAAAACCCCATAGTCTCAGCCCAAAAGCTCTTTAAACTGATAAACAACTTGAGCAAAGTCTCAGAATACAAAGTCAATGTAGAGACATCACTAGCATTCCTATAGAGCAATAACAGTCAAGCTGAGAGTCAAATCAGGAATTCAATCCCCTTCACAATTGCCAGAAAATGAATAAAATACCTAGGCGGTAGGTATTGTAAATAATAGTAAATAGGAGTAAATACAGCTAATCAGAAAGGTGAAAGATCTCTACAAGGAGAACTACAAAAAACTGCTTAATGAAATCAGTGACAACACAAACAAATGGAGAAAGATTTCATGCTCGTGGATAGGAAGAATTAATATCATTACAATGGCCATACTGCTCAAAGCAATGTATAGATTCAGTGCTATTTCTCTTAAACTACCAAGGACATTTTTCACAAAACTAGAAAAAACTATTTTAAAATTCATATGCAACCAAAAGTAGCCCAAATAAGTAAGGCAATCCTAAGCAAGTGAACAAAGCTGGCAGCATCATGGTACTTGACTTCAGACTATGCTACATGGCAACAGTAATCAAAACAGCATGATACTGGTATAAGAACAGACACATGGAACAATGGAACAGGGTAAAGAGCCCAGAATTATGGCTGCACACCTACAACGATCTGATCCTTGACAAAGCTGACAAAAACAACCAATAGGGAAAGGACTCCCTATTCAATAAATGATACTGGGATAACTGGCTAGAAGACTGAAGCTAGACCCCTTCCTTACACCATATACTAAAATCAACTCAAGATGGATTAAAGACTTAAATGTAAAACCCAAAACTATAAAAACCCTGGAAGAAAACCTAGTCAATACCATTCTAGACATAGGATCAGGCAAAGATTTTATGCCAAAGATGCCAAAAGCAATTGCAACAGAAGCAAAAATTCACAAACAGGACCTAATTAAGTTAAAGAGCACAACAAAAAAAACTATCAACAGAGTAAACAGGGAACATACAGAAAATTTTTGCAAACGATGTGTCTGACAATTGTCTAATACACAGGGTCTACAAGGAACTTTACAAGAAATTTAAAAGATAAAAGAAAACAACCCCATTGAAAAGTGGGCAAAGGACATGAACTTTTAAAAAAAAAAAAAAAAGACATATAAGAGGCCAACAAGCATATGAAAAAAAGCTCAAAATCAGTGATCATTAGAGAAATGCAAATCAAAACCAAAATGAGATACCATCTCATACCTCTTAGAATGGCTATTATGAAAAAGTCAAAAAATAACATGCTGGCAAGGTTGCAGAGAAAGAGAAATGGTTATACAGTGTTTGTGGGAGTGTAAATTAGGTCAACCATTGTGGAAAGTAGTGTGGCAATTCCTCAAAGAGCTAAAAACAGAAATACCCTTTGACTCAGCAATTCCATTACTTGGTATATACCCAAAGATATACAAATCATTCTGTAATAAAAACACATGCATGCATCTGTTCATTGCAGCGCTTTTCACAATAGAAAAGACAGGGCATCAACCTAAATGCCCATCAATGATTTGATTGGATAAAGAAGATGTGGTAAATAAATATCATGGAATACTATGCAGTCATAGAAAAGAATGAGATTATGTCCTTTCCACGAACATGGCTGGAGCTGGAGGCCATTATTCTTAGCAAAATAACACGGGAAGAGAAAACTAAATACCACATGTTCTTACTTATAAGTGGGAGCTAAATGATAAGAGCTTAGGAACACAGAGAAGAAAACAACAGACACCAGGGTCTTCTTGACAGGGGTGGGAGGGAGGAGGGAGAGGATCAGGAAAAATAACTAATGGGTACTAAGATTAATACCTGGGTGACTAAATAATCTGTACAGCACACCCCCATGACACAAGTTTACCTATATGACAATCATGCACATGTACCCCTGAACTTAAAATAAACATTAAAAAAGAAAAAAGTGATAAATGTCATTTTATGCATTTAGTTAAAATTAATTTTCGCAGTTGTTGTTGTTGTTCATTGTAAAATACCTAATCTGTTTATTGCCGTCTCTTAAGCCACTTGTAAACAGAGTAGCCATCAAATATTTAACGGCTGTTCATATTTAATATTAAATATTTAACAAAAAAGTTTATGGAATGAAAATGAAAAAAATATGGACTAGTAAGTCAGATATAAAACTTATTCAGTAGAATTCAGCTTTACTAGATTAATGTATATTTTATTTGGGTAGGCTAAGAGTAATTCTACCATTATCTCTATTAAATTCAGTCTAAATTTATACAACTTGGCGAGTGCTTGCTATGATTTTACCTTCTTCAGACTAGAAGTATAGTTCCTTCTAGTAAGAGTCAAGCGATGAAGGTTCTAGTTTGTCCCTCTCCTTTTAACTTACTGTGTGACATTAAGGCAAGTCATTTATCCTTTCTCAGCCCTGTTTATATATAAAAGAGGAATTATAACCGCCTTACTTGCTTCCCTAAGTAGTTGGAAAAATTGAGTAAAAAACGTGAAAATTTGTTTGCAAAGTAACAATATATATTTTTATTTGTTTTATTCCTGCCTTCACTAAATTATAAGCTACTTTAAGACAGAAACCACATTTTATTGTCTTATCCTAATTTTCATTTATTAAGTACTGGTAACATACTAGGCTGTGTTCTAGCTACTTGAAACAAAAAGATTAATAATGGTATCTATTCTGGAAGAGCATATACTTTATTATATGGGAGGATGGAGGAGGGGATTAAGTGGGAATGGCAGACAAGTGTTCCACCAATTATAATGCTATAGACCTATGTAACAGAGGCATATAAAAATACAAGAAAGTGCTATTGAAACAGAGATGGGAAAGTTATTGATTCTGACTTGTGGGAATCACATTGTTTCTCAGAGGAGATGGCTTTAGAAGCTGTTCCTGAAGCATAGGTAGGATATTTTTTCAGGCAAAGTCGGAAAGGGAGGGGATTCTAAGCAGAGAGAAGAACCTGGAGAAAGTACAGATGTGTAGGAGTACTTTGCATTTTCTGGAAAGACCGAGTAATTTGGTATTATTGAGGTGAAGGGTAAATGCCTGGGAAACTAGCTTGAGAAGATCCCAGAGAAGTTGGCTACGCTTAAGTTTTTAGAAGCTTGGAGAAAACATTCTCAGAAGAAAGATTGGTTAGAGGAAAAGGATACCAGAGGCTGGGGGATTATCTAGAAGGCTGCTGTAGTTCTCTGTAATCCTCAAAGAGATTTTGAGGATTTGGCAGTGGCAATGGGAATGAAGAAGGGATTTGTCTGAGAACTATCGCTGAAATAACATTGACAAGATTTGGTGATTGAAAGAATAATGTAAGAGAGCGAAAATGAACATTTTCAGCTCTTGTGACTCAGAACCACACACATTGCCTTGTACATAGGAAGAAGCTATTAAATTGTTGTCTAATCGGATTGATTAAAGCTCTGTGCTAGTAGCACATATTAATAATATTATCATAAAGTTAAAGCTTTAGTTTCTTTTCTAGGCTGCCATTCCAGGAACATTTGGGAGCATTAAATTCACTATTAAATGATTTTTAAGGTCTGTAAGGGCAAGAAAACAATTCTGTTTTTCAAGTGAAAGCGTAAAGAATTTATAGATTGGCTTTCTTGTTCTTGAAGACAGAGAAATATATTTGAAAACTTGCTAATTGCTATCATTTCAACAAAATTGGGTTGAAGTTTATATTTTCAGTATACTTAGTAAAAGGGCTTACTATACAAATTTGTAGTAACTTTAATTAGAAGATTGCATTTGTAAAAATTTTTAATTACCTTAGGTAATTCTCAAAAAAGGCCTCTGAAGTTGACTGAAAATATATTATCATACCCAAATGGTAGCTGAGAATGCTGATGCTTAAAAAAGTGAAATCACTTGTCTAAGTATGACAGCTAGTAAATTCCAGTGTCAGGGATTGCCTTCATCTTTTTTTTTCTCAAATTGACTTATTTATTTTTTACACCGACATATAAAATTGTATTTATCATGTACAACACAATGTTTTGAAGTATGTTTACAATGTGGATAATAGCTAAGATATGGAAGCAACCGAATTGTTTATCAACAGATGAATAGATTTAAAAAATCTGGTATATATCAACAATGGTACAAAATTCAGCTATAAAAATAACATTTTTTGTTTGTAACAGCATGGGTGAATCTGGAGGACATGCCCCCATCTTTTGATTTCAATTTTTGATTGAGACCCAGGAATATGATTTTCTAACAGGCTTCTCAGTTTACTCTTCAACAGATAGCACTTGAGGATAATTACATTTGTAAACTAATCTGGGGAGTAAAAGACAAGAATAGAGTTTGGGAGGAGAATTATCTAAAATAGAAGTAGCTGTCTACGGGATTGTAATGGGATTGTAGAGGACTGTAGGGTAGAGTCTGGGAAACACGGAGAAGGAGTTAACTTCTGAGCCCTTAACCCAATTCCTGAGTTCAGAAACATGGAGCAGTGGTTGTGGTGGTGGTACTGCTGTCTTTTTTGTTATTATCTGTGTATTTAAGCCAACATCAAATTAAGCAGAAGTGGAGCAAATTTAAGTATAAAAAGTATCTGTCCTCCCTTACTTGGACCTAATGGTGAAAATGTGTTCATAACTTCCCTGGTGAAAATCAGAATGCATATCTTGCAGCAAAATATAAGCTCCAAGAGGGCAAGATCTTTGCCTGCTTTCTTCATTGTTCTCTCCTCACAACCTAGAACCATGTCTGCTACAGACTATGTACTACAAAAATATTTATGGAATCAAATTTCCGGTGGAAAGACATGTTTTAAATGTATCCTTTGTTCTTGTTGTTAAGAAATGATACTGTTTCCGTAATCGAAGTCTCAAAAGGCTCAGATATCAGAACATAACATAAAAGCAATAGTTGTTTGGTTGCATTGCTGTTTATTGAACTTCCATAAGTACTCCCCAAGACTGGTCTGAGCACTGTTTGGAAAGGCATGATCTCAGTGGCTGTTGGGTCTTTTTGAAATAGAACTATTACTCCAGGTACATTATACACTAAATAGACCTTTGTGAGCTGGCCTAGGGATATTACATTTAGAATGAGTTGCGTCAGTTGACTTGCAATTTAGGAAAAGTGGTAAATTGATGTTCAGGGGATGACTATGAAATTATCTGAAAGATGTTTGCACCTTGGTAAGGTTTACTTTTTACTATTTTTTGATAATACTAATTATGATCCTTGTTTATTTATTCCAAAGTCCTTTTATCCATGATCTGATTTATATTGGCACTCACAGCAGCAGCTCAATTGGATGGGAGATATTATTCCTATTTTATAGATGATATTTGAGACTTGAGCTAAAGCAAGGCACATCAAATTGCTTCGAAATTTGGTCCAGTTTTGTTGGTTATAGTTTTGTCTCCCTGTGGATGAGATAAAGTCACAGGGCTGGGTTCACATCATTTAATTACTTTGAAAATTTAAAGTAACAAATATAAATTCAGAAACACTTTTCAAATTGTAGTTAAAGCAATAAGTGATAAGAGTACAGTTAGAATAATTTGCTGCTTAGCACAAGTCCAACAATATAATAAAAGATAATAATTAAAAATAATTAAAAGTGAAGAATATAATTTCCAAACATGTTCACGTCTTATTTCACTGAATTCTTGAAATAATGTCTATTTTATGGGTAAGGAAACTGAGTTTCACAGGAAACAAATGACTTACCCAGGGCTATATAACTGGAAAGAGTCGTTCCACTTCTATAAATTATATTTCTCCAAGTGTGCCCAATAGAAAATGAGTTTTGAAGATTTTAAAAGATTTCTCCCATCTCCTCCAGAATAAGAAGCTTTATTTTCAAATAAGCCTAAGAAACACTGGATTGAGTTCCTTCCTTCCTTCCTTCCTTCCTTGCTTCCTTCCTTCCTTCCTTCCTTCCTTCCTTCCTTCCTCCCTCCTTCCCTCCTTTCCTTCCTTCCTCCCTCCCTCCGTCCCTCCTTTCCTTCCTTCCTTTCCTCCCTCCCTCCCTCCTTCCTTCCTTCCTTCCCTCCCTCCCTCCCTCCCTCCTTCCCTCTCTCTCTCCCTCCCTCCCTCCCTCCCTCCCTCCCTCCCTTCCTTCCTTCCTTCCTTCCTTCTTTTTCTTTTCTTTCTTCTTCTTTTTTTAAGACAAGGGCTTGCTGTCACCCAGGCTGGAGTGCAGTGGCATGATCATAGCTCACTACAACCTCAACCTCCTGGGCTCAACCCATCCTCCCTCCTCAGCATCCCCAGTAACTGGGACTACATGCATGCACCACCATGCCTGGCTATTTTTTCTTTTGTAAATTTTAGTAGAGACGAGGTTTTGCTATGTTGCCCAAGTTGACCTCGAACTCCTGACCTCAAGTGTTCCTTCCGCCTGAGCCTTCCAAAGTGCTGAGATGACAAGCGTGAGCCTCCCGTCCCAGCCTAAGATGTGGTTTTCTCTGTTCAAATGTTTGTAACTGAGTTATAACCTATTACCTACTGCCTACTCCAAATCAATAGCTTTCATGTTTTACAAAGTACTTTGATACATATTCTCTCACTGACTTTTCATAAAACTTGAGAGTTAAGTAGAACAGACTTTTCTCTCATTTTATAGGGAAGGGAAATGACTTACTTGGAGGCCTACCACTAGTAAATGATTAGAAGAACTAGTGCAATCTGTACCATATGTGTGGAGAACCAAACCCTGATCAATCCCTTGCTAGGAAGCTGTCCCTGGTGAACTACACTCATGTTATCATTCTGTTCAGTCAGTATTACATATGAATTTGCACTCTTTGGTATATACATTCAGCCTGTTTTTGGTCATTTTCACTGGGGGCTAGTCCAAAAGGGAAAAAAAAAAAAAGAAACTAGGTTTACTTGTTTTTCAAATCCTCTCCTAGTTAATGTTCTGTTGGCACATGGTGAAGAATGTGCTTCCCTGAGAATCTTTTGCACTTGATAATGGTTGTGTCTGAGTCTGTTTATACCTTGCGCCCCTGCATTGCCTGTCTAAATGAACACTGTTGATAAAGTACGTGCTGCATTTGTAAAATGTACAATGATTTGTACACTTATCTGCTGATAGAATAAAATACAAATGTATTCATTTGACTTATGAGGAAGGCATCATGATACAATCGAAAGATACCAGAAGCCAGACTAGAGTCAGAAGACAGTAGTTCAAGTCATGGCTCCTGAATTTACAAATATGTAGCCATGGCAAAGTCATTTAGCCTTGCTAAATCTCTTTCCTCATCTGTAAATGGGAAAGATAATAGCCTGTTTGCTTCGCTGGCTGTAAACTGTCTTATTTTCTTCACAGTTTTACTATCTGGAAGCCCATCTTTGGAACCTACCCCACCATAGTTTTCAAACCTAGAGTGTTGCCCACACATGAAATTGATGTCAGTAGCCTGAAGAGGCTAATGCACTTTCTTTTTTCTTTTTTTTTTTTTGAGACAGAGTCTTGCTCTGTCACCCAGGCTGGAGTGCAGTGGCGTGATCTCGGCTCACTGCACGCTCCGCCTCCCGGGTTCCCGCCATTCTCCTGCCTCAGCCTCTCCGAGTAGCTGGGACAACAGGCGCCCGCCACCACGCCCGGCTAATTTTTTTTTTTTTTGTATTTTTAGTAGAGACGGGGTTTCACCGTGGTCTTGATCTCCTGACCTCGTGATCCACCCGCCTTGGCCTCCCAAAGTGCTGGGATTACAGGCGTGAGCCACCGTGCCCGGCCAATGTACTTTCATAACATGGGATTTTTGTTCCCATATTTTTGAAGGGAAAGTAAGTTGCATAATTGGGTAAGCACCTTAAATCTTTTTTTTGTAATACATTTTTAAATTGATAATGTCATTTCTTAACATCATAAAGCAGTGATTCTCAAACTTAGGAGAACATTCTAGACTGGAGGGAGCTTGTTAAATAGTATACATTTTCAAGTTTCACCCAAAGTTTCCATGGTTTTGGGTGGGAGAGTCACTGTTAAAAACCCTGTTTCAGTCATGAAGAATCCCATGAACAAAGATGCAAAATAAAATGACTTAAGAAGATTAGTCAGGCACAGATACAAGTTCCCAGTTCTGGGTCCATTATTTTGTGTTTCAGGCCACACTTCCGTCTCTGTTGCCAAGAAGGGGAGATATAGATTGGGTGATGTTCTTGTGTGTCTTAGAACACGAATCCATTGTAATCTGGTTTCATGAACTCTATAATCAGTCTCTGTGCAAATCTATGCATCATATTGCTTTGGCACTGGTTCGAGGATCATTTTAGTGGATGTATTGCTTCCACAGAATTGACTGGGTGTATGCTAAAATATATGTGCACTAAAAATAGATTTTTAGCCTCTTTTATCTTGGTGTGATTATTACACATTGTGTGCCTATATCAAAATATGTTGTGTACCCCATAAATATATACAACCTAGTATAAAATAAAAAATAAAATAAAAATAAAAATGAAAAAACAGATTTTTAGGATTTTCTTACCCATTATGATTCTGACAGAAGACAGTAATGAATCTAGAAACTGTCAACAACAAACTTCTGTAGTTTAAAATAAAACTATTTTTGTGGATCCATAAACAGACTGAGAAAGAGTATAATTTGGTGTTGTTAATGTGAAAAGACAGGTAATGGATGTTGGGGCTAAAGTTTTGACTTAAAACATTTATAGTTGAGAATTATGCTTGTAATGATCTGCTTACACATCTTAAAAAGGAAGAAAAATACTTATTCATGTTACAAAATAAGTAGCTTTGAGGTAAAAATTTGGACTGAACCATTTTTCTATACTATAATACTTATTTCAGCTTTATTTTATTCTACTTTAGTTTTTAATATTTTTCATTTCCATTACTTCACAGAAGCCCTGTAACAGTATATTTGCTTTAGGTTAAAGGAAATAAAAGCAGAAACACAACCTATCCCAGCAGGTTAAGCATTTCAGTCTGCCCTCTATAGTACTTTTTAAGTGTGGTAGTCATATTTTGTTACTCAATGTTAATATAATTACAATCAGAAAATACTACAGTTTCTAATATAAGGTATGAATATATCATAAATGTTTCCTGATCACAAATAATAATAATTTTTTTTTGAAATTTAACTCCTGGGCAGACAGCGTGTTTTAGAGGACTTTGAAATCTTACTAGGAAAAACATAAAAATGTAGCTTTTATTATCATCACATGGCCATTATAACTGTAAAATTGGTTGTGTTAAGAATTGAAGATCAGGGTTCATGGATTACATTGTCAATTTTGTCATAAACTTCCTATTTAACTGTGAACATCCAACTTCACACCTTTTGTTCCTGAATTTACCTTCTGTAAAATATGGTAATAATATTTAACTATGTTATACAGGATGTTATGAAGCTTAACTTTTTCAAGATTCCCAAATATAAAGGACCATAAAAAATATTAGCACTATTATTCTGACTGCCATTTTTGTGACCAGTTTTAGCACAGTATGTATAAATAAATTGGTGAGGTATAGTCTCCTTTTTTCTACTATGTAGTTCAAGAATTTTGCATATATCTTTCCCTTTTATTTCTCATGGACTCAAAGGAACTCATGGACTTGAAGGAAGCGTCTTGCACACCCCTTGACTTAAGTTGAAAAATTATTTATTTTATTAATTGAGCAAACATTTATTGGATACCTACATTCCAGCAATTACGTTTTGTCCTGGAAGTTCAAAAATGCTGTTGTCCCTGTTCCTGCTTTTAGGGGGCTCAAAAGTATATACCTCAAGTTCCTTCATCTGAGTCCTTCTACTATTGCTTTAGGTACAGTGCAGGAATGCAGAATGCTGATAGGGCCAAACAAAGCATGTCAGTTGATCATGTCTACTATTCATGATTATGTCTGCTATTTCATAGGCGTGAAGCTTTAAGGCACTCAGTCTTAGTTTCCATCATTCATACATTATCTAGCTGTGAGACCTTGGGCACATCAGCTATGCTCCTTTGCATCACAGTTTTCTCACCTGTGATCTCTAAGACCTCATTAGTTCTCAGTTTCTGTGGTTTCTATCTTCCAGCTATGGATGTGACACTGGTTTATAAAGGCAAAGAAGTTTGTTTCTTTTGAATAGCCTCATTAGACAATCAAGACTGGCAAAGAGTGTCTGTGATGCAAGGTCTCCTATCAACCCTTGAGTAAATAACATCTTCCATGGTACATTAAAGGGAAATGATGAGCTTGGTGATTCTATCTAACTCTCCGTAAACACAAACAAACTTTTAAACCAAGTTTGTTGTCTGCTTGGATTGTATTTCCTTAAATTAGAGCAATGAATCAAACTGTATTTTACTTTGAGATTATTGTTATATGTAGTGTTAAGTGAAGCCAGAAATGATACTTTTTATTTTTCAAACAAGGGGCTTTATGTGATTTACTGTACCTTTGTAGTAGGCTGATTTATCTTGCTCAGGGTATCCTCATTGTTTGTACTCCTCAGAGTCCTTCGAAAACTCAATGCATAATTTCCATCCCAGTGCAGATAACATAGGCTCCCCAAAAGTTTCAACTTAGAATCTGTGTTTTTCTTTTCCTCCTTCACATGAGTGAGTGGAAGGAGGCTTAGAGGGAGGAACTGGCCTCCTACCACTTGTGTGTCATGGCCCAGCAACTCAATGCTTTAGGCCATTATTTCAAAATCCAATATATTCAAACTTTGGCCTCTGAGAGCAATAATATCAGTACACAAGAACAACAGAGTGATAAATATAGAAATTTCATCAAGGAAAAGACTATATATCCTGTCATTTTGAATCAATGTTTAGAAGATGATCTCAGCATTCACCACCTACTATGGGCTTTAGCTTTGTGCTTATGAAGAAAAAAATGATCAGAAAAGAAGGTGACTGTGCTTCTTTCAAATATTATCATGGCGTAACGAAATAAGTTTAATATATGCCAAGAGTGAGCTCCACTAACACTGTGATGATAATTTGATGTGAGTCCCTTTTGAGCCTTGCATAATTGCTGCCATGATAGGTAGTGCAGTGCAGTGAAGAATGGTTTGTGCATAGCCACCCAAAATTTGGCTGACTGGCATAACACAACTGTTAAATTTTCTAGTTTTATTTTTCTTCACAGTATTGGTTCATGCGTTACCATTAAAAATGCCCATTTTGTTCAAAAGCATGATTACTATCTCTATTTTTTTGAATTACGTATTATATCATGATCACAAAAGCGATTTTGTATTAAAATGCATGTACTTTTGCATTTAGGATGTGTATAATTTTTCTGAGTGTGATTATATCCTTTTAAGAATACTAATGTAAAAACCTCCCTCATTTAACGTTGTGAGAGTTTAATTTTTAAAAAATCTCAAAAAGCAAAAGAATGAATTAGTAGTAACGTTATTGTTGTTAGTCTATGGACTTTCGTTCTGCAAACTTCTGTTTAAGATTTCTTTGATAGTAAATTAAAAGAAAATAAAAGAAAGACAAGAAACACTGACATCAGCTCAAAAGGTTTTTGCTGATTATTAATTAAGAAAGCTCTCAATGGCTACTAGTCGTCCACCTGCAATCCAGTGTAATAAACCTTCACTGAAGAAGTCAAATTCTAGGGCAAAAAAAGTTGGAAGCCCACACTTACACCATAAAACCTTGTTTATGACAACCATCAGTCTTCTAAGATATGCCCCACAATGGGATTTGGTAAAGCCATTACAAGGTGCCGTATGAGTTCCATTTGCCTACAGTAAATAGAATGTCAGAAGTGTCAGGGGGAAATAAATATTGGGCTGGTTAAAAGGGAGCAGAGATGGTTCAAAGCATCATTGAGAGGATTGATTTATCTGGCGCGCTGTAATGACTGCAGATGTGGATCTGTTATTCTAGATGAGCAATGAATTTGATGAGCTGATAACACGGGGCCAGAGAGGCCTGGTTTTAATTACTGATGAGGAATTTATTTGTGAAGCACTGTGATTTACTGAGGGTTTGTTCTGTTATTGACAGGTGACCTTGGGGTTTTTCTTTTCTGATGAGCCACAGAAAAGGAGCTTTTAAAAGAAATAATCAAACAGAAACTACTTTATCTGTACTTAGAATACAATGAAGTCATTTGAGATACATTGTTGGGGTGGAAGCTACGTTCTTGCTCACACAAAAAGTTTGCCGCTCTGGATTTTTGCTTATAAATTACTGCTGATTTCTACTCTTAAGTATATTTATATATTTTTCTTTTTAAGCAAGACTTGTTTCTGTGACTAGATATTGGTAACTATTTGTATGCTTCTGTCATTAATATAAACTGTTGAAGCAGAATTGGAGGAAACATTGGGATATCAAGCATAGCTGGCTCATTAAATAATAGCTAATTTGTGTACTGTGAATTGGGCGTCAGAAAGGAGACTATGACTCTGATATAGTTCTGTTGATGACCAGCAGTTTCTCATTCTTATGAATGATCCAGAAAATCTAGATTAAAGAAAACAAGGTCAAAAGAAGAGCAATCGTTGGTATTCATAGTTTTAACTCCCCTTCAAGTTCAGGAATTTGACAAATGACAAATTTTGGATATTTGTAGTGCTATTTGTATACCCTTTACCTTGGCAAAATATGGTTGATCTGGAAATCCTATGTATTTTCTTTTAAATTTAAATTTGGTACTTCGAGGCTTTCATCTAAAGTATAAATTCAAGTGTGAGTTCCAAAGCGGTACTTGTCTATTTTATTTCAACTAGCAGTTTACAGAAGTGATTCAGACTTTTGTGGCAAACATAGTAATTTCTGTATGTGCACTCAGAGTTGTTTGTAAAAAACGTTGAACCAGTTCATTTTATAGATAGTTTATTGTTTACCAGCTGTTTAAAAAGTCACAAAAGAAAGAAAACATCTGGACTTCAAAAGTTCCTAGAGAAGACCTGAATTGCATTGAATGGTATTTATGTGTATAAACTACTGTCGTTCATTTGGGGAGTCAAGAATCGAGTCAATTGGGAGGTAGTCAACTAATTATCTTTTGCAGTCTTTGTATCTTACTGCATTTCTTTATTTTGCTCTAATTTTTGAAGAGCTAAAAGGCAATGGCACTGCAGTTTTTGTGAGGATTGCAGTGTTTTCTGCAAAATTATTATAGAATCCAGAATGTTGAAAGTCTTTGTGTATATAAATAGACATTAGGTTGCTTTGTCTGGATTTGTATGCATGTAAAAACTAATTAAACTATTTTACGTATAGTGTTATTTTATTAACTAATATTCTGAATGTTTTGGACTGAGAAATTTTTATGAATCATGACAAATGTGACTACTTTAGAATGAATTTATGATCTAACAAGCACTCTAAATTGTATTGTAACACGTACCTAATGTATGTGTTCATGCAACTATGGAATTTTTTGATTTATCAAGCCAGGTTGATTGGAATATCTTTAAAATTGAAGTTTAGTAGAGATAAAATAATAATTACTGAAGAATTTGCCTGCCTTTTTGTCTGTATTGTGGTTTTATATTTTTATTGGGGAGACATTGTTTTTCCTTCTTGCATTTTTCTATTGTGGAATTACCACTATAAACTACATGTAAATTTTTATATTATCTCATTAACTAGGAGATTCACTTCTCATCTTACTAATTTTGAATAGGTTAAGTTCCACTAAACAAATATCAAGTGTGTATTTTAAGATAATGTGTTCTAAATGCTCTGAAACTCAAGCACGTTAGTTGAAGGATCAAATGGTTAAAATTACAGTCTATTTTTTACTGCAACTTTTACCCAGGAGGCACAAAAGTCAGTGCCTTCCTCGAAGCATGTGACTTACTTGCGCCATAGAATAAATTTCGTTTATCTGCCTTTACATACACTCTTTAAACTCTTCAGTGCAGTATTCTGTTAGCATTCTATTAGTCTCCAAAGAAAATAGCAATATTTAAACTCTCCTAACAGTATTATATTAGTATTTATTATCCAGTGAAAATATAAATAAACGGCATAAATTCCCTTTACTGTGATGAGACTGAGGAATTAAAATTAAATACTTTTAAAAAGTTGACCTAGGAAGGGAATGAGCATAATCAAGGGGCCAAGGCTAGACAAAGGAATAAAGGTAGCATAGGCCCTCACCTGTTAATTGTGTATACAATGTGATATTTAATGAACATATCAGAATTTATTTATCCAAACAAGTTATTTAGATACAAATATTTCCCAAAAATACTGCTTCTGCTCATAACAATTTTGAGTCATCCATTTTTGGAATTATTTTCTAATTATTTGGTTCATCTTTCTAAATATAGTCAGTGGTGGCAGTCCTTGTCCTTGAGGGTGGATTATTTTTCATTATAACATCATAAAATTTAGATATTAGTGAAAAGCTGGCAAACTTAAATTATTTTTAAGTCTCGTTTTCCTTGACCTTTCTGCAGCCTTTGAAAAGATTGACATTCTTTCCTTCCTTGCCTTCTGTGACAAAATAATATTTTTTCCTCTTTGATTTCTCTTCATTTGTTGGGCCCAATTTACGCCCATGCCTAAGGAATAATAAAATTCTGTTCTTGGCTCTCTGTTCTTATACTTCTATATTCATTGCCAGGAAGAGTTCATGACTTAAATTACCACCCTGTCAGAAATGATCCACAAACTTCTGAAACAATAGCTTCTTTTCTTCCCTGTCTTAAAATTCCAGCTGCGTTCAGTATTGTCTACTTCATGTATCCCAAACTGAGCTCAGAATTCCCATCTTTAAATCAGCCTTCATAATTGTTCATATTAATATTAACTGCTTATATAATAAGTATATATATTCTTAAGAATTGTGTATAGCATCTCTATGTTTCCAATTTAAGAATCTCAGGGTTCTCATTCATACTTCCTGACTTTTGACCCCATTTTCAATCATTTACCTAATGTAACCCAAACTTTCCTTTTCAACATTTTTTTCCGAATTTTCCTTTTTATTCCCCTTCCTTATTTTCTATTTCTTGTCAACTCAAACATACCACAACTATAATGCTTTAATAGCCTTCTAAGTGTTTCAGTTTCTTCTTCTGGTTTGTCTTTCACATTGCTTCTAGGACATTCATTTTCTTTTTAAAGTTGTATGGCGTGATGTTATTCCCTTAAGAATCTTTAGTAAATCCTTAAGAGACTCTTTAGTTGCCCTTAGTAACAAATTTGAACACTTGAGCCAAGCATTCAGCCTTTTCATTTGATTGGTTATCTTTTGTCTATAAAACTTTATCTGACCTTCAGAGTTTTAATTTGCACATCTTCAGTTGTCTCCCATGTGACTCACAAATTAATATTTTCAGTTTGATGTGGTAGAAAAAGGATGAAACTGGTAAATCAAGTTGCTTGGCTTGGTTTCTATCCAAGTAAGTGTGGGCAAGTCAGAGATCTCTACAATGCATGCAGATGACACTTAAATATTGATAGAATTAAGATATTGCTTAAACAGTGTTCTATCACTATATCACCATTTAAGAGTAGCTGTCTTTATTTTCCTAGATGAACACTGATGTCACAGGTATAGCATATCCAGACAATTTTTCGGCATTAGTTCTAGACACCCTTTTATTGTCTGTGTAAGATTCAAAATAAAGAAAATTTAGCATCTTTTATAGCTGTAACCATTTGGGTTCACAATGAAAAACCTGGTCGTTGAACTGAATGTTCTTGCATCTGTTTAGCTGTTTTTTTATTTTTATTTATTTATTTTTTATTATTAACGTTAGGTTTTAGGGTACATGTGCACAATGTGCAGGTTTGTTACATATGTATCCATGTGCCATGTTGGTTTGCTGCACCCATTAACTCGTCATTTAGCATTAGGTATATCTCCTAATGCTGTCCCTCCCCCCTCCCTCCACCCCACAACAGTCCCCGGAGTGTGGTGTTCCCCTTCCTGTGTCCATGAGTTCTCATTGTTCAATTCCCACCTATGAGTGAGCACATGCGGTGTTTGGTTTTTTGTCCTTGCGATAGTTTACTGAGAATGATGGTTTCTAGTTTCATCCATGTCCCCACAAAGGACACGAACTCATCATTTTTTATGGCTGCATAGTATTCCACGGTGTATATGTGCCACATTTTCTTAATCCAGTCTATCGTTGTTGGACATTTGGGTTGGTTCCAAGTCTTTGCTATTGTGAATAGTGCCGCAATAAACATACGTGTGCATGTGTCTTTATAGCAGCATGATTTATAGTCCTTTGGGTATATACCCCGTAATGGGATGGCTGAGTCAAATGGTATTTCTAGTTCTAGATCCCTGAGGAATCGCCACACTGACTTCCACAATGGTTGAACTAGTTTACAGTCCCACCAACAGTGTAAAAATGTTCCTATTTCTCCACATCCTCTCCAGCACCTGTTGTTTCCTGATTTTTTAATGATGGCCATTCTAACTGGTGTGAGATGATATCTTATTGTGGTTTTGATTTGCATTTCTCTGATGGCCAGTGATGATGAGCATTTTTTCATGTGTTTTTTGGCTGCCTAAATGTCTTCTTTTGAGAAGTGTCTGTTCACGTCCTTCGCCCACTTTTTGATGGGGTTGTTTGTTTTTTTCTTGTAAATTAGTTTGAGTTCATTGTAGATTCTGGATATTAGCCCTTTGTCAGATGAGTAGGTTGCGAAAATTTTCTCCCATTTTGTAGGTTGCCTGTTCACTCTGATGATAGTTTCTTTTGCTGTGCAGAAGCTCTTTAGTTTAATTAGATCCCATTTGTCAATTTTGGCTTTCGTTGCCATTGCTTTTGGTGTTTTAGACATGAAATCCTTGCCCACGCCTATGTCCTGAATGGTAATGCCTAGGTTTTCTTCTAGGGTTTTTATGGTTTTAGGTCTAACATGTAAGTCTTTAATCCATCTTGAATTAATTTTTGTATAAGGTGTAAGGAAGGGATCCAGTTTCAGCTTTCTACATATGGCTAGCCAGTTTTTCCAGCACCATTTATTAAATAGGGAATCCTTTCCCCATTTCTTATTTTTGTCAGTTTTGTCAAAGATCAGATAGTTGTAGATATGCAGCATTATTTCTGAGGGCTCTGTTCTGTTCCATTGATCTATGTCTCTGTTGTGGTACCAGTACCATGCTGTTTTGGTTACTGTAGCCTTGTAGTATGGTTTGAAGTCAGGTAGCGTGATGCCTCCAGCTTTGTTCTTTTGGCTTAGGATTGACTTGGCTATGCGGGCTCTTTTTTGGTTCCATATGAACTTTAAAGTAGTTTTTTCCAATTCTGTGAAGAAAGTCATTGGTAGCTTGATGGGGATGGCATTGAATCTTATAAATGACCTTGGGCAGTATGGCCATTTTCACGATATTGATTCTTCCAACCCATGAGCATGGAATGTTCTTCCATTTGTTTGTATCCTCTTTTATTTCATTGAGCAGTGGTTTGTAGTTCTCCTTGAAGAGGTCCTTCACATCCCTTGTAAGTTGGATTCCTAGGTATTTTATTCTCTTTGAAGCAATTGTGAATGGGAGTTCACTCATGATTTGGCTCTCTGTTTGTCTGTGATTGATGTACAAGAATGCTTGTGATTTTTGTACATTGATGCAAAAATCCTCAATAAAATACTGGCAAACTGAATCCAGCAGCACATCAAAAAGCTTATACACCATGATCAAGTGGGCTTCATCCCTGGGATGCAAGGCTGGTTCAACATACGCAAATCAATAAATGTAATCCAGCACGTAAACAGAGCCAAAGACAAAAACCACATGATTATCTCAATAGATGCAGAAAAGGCCTTTGACAAAATTCAACAACGCTTCATGCTAAAAACTCTCAATAAATTAGGTATTGATGGGACGCATCTCAAAATAATAAGAGCTATCTATGACAAACCCACAGCCAATATCATACTGAATGGGCAAAAACTGGAAGCATTCCCTTTGAAAACTGGCACAAGACAGGGATGCCCTCTCTCACCACTCCTATTCAACATAGTGCTGGAAGTTCTGGCCAGGGCAATCAGGCGGGAGAAGGAAATAAAGGGTATTCAATTAGGAAAAGAGGAAGTCAAATTGTCCCTGTTTGCAGATGACATGATTGTATATCTAGAAAACCCCATTGTCTCAGCCCAAAATCTCCTTAAGCTGATAAGCAACTTCAGCAAAGTCTCAGGATAGCTGTGTAAAGTAGAAGAAAATACATAGTCATTTGGCACTTGTATCATGTACAAGATAAAGGGAGAAAAACCTAAACCTGTTGTATCAAACATGGAGTATATTTTATTCAAGTCATTAGCATTCTAAAAAAACAAGGTTGATATTAAATGATGGAGGAAGCATTTGTGATGTCAGGATTGGTATAAGGTTCAGAGGGCGAGATAGTTTCCTTTCTCTCTCCCCTTTCTCTGTCTTATTCTTATCTTTGTTACAGTCCTTCTCAGTATACCTGTAATCACATTAACTTTTTTTTCTAACTGGAGATATTTCTTTTCTTCCCTCTCTTTCTCCGTACTTTTTTGGAAATAAGTTACCCATTTGGAAGGCATGTGGTTGACAAATTTGATGAATATCTACAGAATACTTGGACATAAGGAAAAAGTAGAGTTGAATCTCAGGAATTTTTAACCATGTAAGAATTCTTAAGTGTTTTACCTAGAATGGCTGAAGTTTCTTTGGTATCCTTCTTGGGAAGAGTTTGCTAAGTGAAACAAAAATAGTAAGATTGAATAGGCAATATTTTTAAAAAGCTATGCAAGAGATAGTTCATTTTCCACTGTTTTAGCCATAGCTCGTCATATATAAGCAATGAGTTTACTATCCTATATTGTGTAATATACATAGACTTTTTTAAAATTGAGGTTCTTTTTGAATAGGTAATGTATGCATGTGTTAAGAAACATTACAAAAGAGCATGACATAAAATGGAAACCTTTCCTTCCATTGACCCCTGTCTACCGGTTACCTAGTTTCCTTTGATTGAGGTTACACGTATTTGAGGTTGTGCCACTTCAATTCTGAGCCCCTGTCTTTTGCTAATTAACTGACTAGCCTGAAAAGAAATTGGTTAGAGTACAAGCACAAATGCTAGGGTCTTGTCTTCCTGATAGAGGTGAGGGAAATTCTGCTATTTGCAGTAACTAGACAAGGGCAAGGATAGAGCATTACCCAAATTTCTACAAAAAAGAAGGTTGACATATGTTAGATAGACTCAAAACCTTTTATTACGACAATTGTAAATGAGCTACAGCTGATTATTAAAGCAATCCTTAGCAACTTTGTTAGCGGTTCTCAGATATGACTACATGGATCTACATTCTATACATAAAAATCTTTCACTATATCCAGTGAGTATTTCCTACATTCCTAAATGAGCAAATCTGTATATACCTATCAAATTCTAAATTAAATATATTAATAACTAGTCCAACAATAAGATGATTTTTTGTTCATGATGGCAACCACCTTTAAATACATTATTGATCTCAAATTTGATACAATATTTAATTGAGTATGTATGGACAGATGGCCAAATATTAATTTGAGTATGTATGGACAGATTGCCAAATATTAGCATGGAGATATGTATTTTTTAAATTATACTTTAAGTTCTAGGGTACATGTGCACAACGTGCAGGTTTGTTACATAGGTATACATGTGCCATGTTGGTTTGCTGCACCCATCAACTCTTCATTTACATTAGGTATTTCTCCTAATGCTGTCCCTCCCCCAGCCCACCACCCCCAAACAGGCCCCAGTGTGTGATGTTCCCTGCCCTACGTCCATGTGTTCTCATTGTTCAGCTCCTACTTATGAGTAAGAACATGCGATGTTAGGTTTTCTGTCCTTGTGATAGTTTGCTTAGAATGATGGTTTCTAGCTTCATTCATATCCCTGCAAAAGACATGAATTCATCCTTTTTTATGGCTGCATAGTATAGCATGGAGATATGTTTTTAGGAAATATCAATATAAATACAAGTTTCATATTTGAGAGATAAATGTTTTTCTGGATACCTGTTTGATTGTATTTGTGATGAGAGTTACTAGTTGAATGCTGAATTCAATAAATTCTGCCCCACAGACTTTTTAGGAGGGATTTGGAAAAAATTTATATTGTTGAATAAAGAGGGAGACACCACAATTATATAGCAAGAGTTATAAACATTGAAAAGAAACAGGAGGCTGGGTGTGGTGGCTCATGCCTGTAATCCCAGCACTTTGGGAAGCTGAGGCAGGTGGATCCCTCAAGACCAGGAGTTCAAGACCAGCCTGGCCAACATAGCGAAACTTGAATCTAAAAATACAAAAATTAGATAGGCGTGGTGACACACACCTTTAACCCCAGCTACTCGAGAGGCCGAGGCAGGATAATCAGTTGAACCTGGAAGGCAGATGTTGCAGGAAGCTGAGATAATGCCACTGCCCCCAGCCTGGGCGACAAAGCAAGACTCCATCTCAAAATTAAAAAAAAAAAAAAAGGAAAGAAAAGAAACAGGAGTGTAATAACTATATAGGGACTCATTTTTTTCAATATGGCATTGAAATACAAAAGTTTACCTTTCAATAATGCATAATAAAAGAAGCATAGAAAGGAACAGAAAGTACAGAAAAAGTAAAAGTGAAATAAATATAGCAAGTAAAATGCTGTATCATCTGTTATAAACATCCTATTTGAAGAAAAATAGGTTGACTTGCAAATCGCTGTGCTCCATTCTACTTTTCTATTTTTTTTTTTTTTTTTTTTTTTTTTTGAGACGGAGTCTCGCTCTGTGCAGGCTGGAGTGCAGTGGCGCAATCTCGGCTCACTGCAAGCTCCGCCTCCCGGGTTCACGCCATTCTCCTGCCTCAGCCTCTCCGAGTAGCTGGGACTACAGGTGCCCGCCACCACGCCCGGCTAATTTTTTGTATTTTTAGTAGAGACGGGGTTTCACCGTGGTCTCGATCTCCTGACCTCGTGATCCGCCCGCCTCGGCCTCCCAAAGTGCTGGGATTACAAGCGTGAGCCACCGCGCCCGGCCTTACTTTTCTATTCTTAACCTAATAGGAAAACGATTAGGCATCAGGGCATCTATTCATTAAATAAAACAATGACCTGTTAGGGAAGTAATAAGCATGCTGTAAATTTATTACTAATAATAAAACTATAGAAAATGTCACTTATTACATCTAAATGTTTACAATGGTAAGTTCAGACAGTGATAAGTAGAAAAGGAAAGGTTCATTTATTTGAATAGTATACTAGAATTTCAGGGAACATAGTAATACACATATAAAATGCATACAGTGTTAGTTAAGTCAGTAATCGAATCTGGCAGTGAAATATGGGCCTGGATTTGAGAGGGACAGAGAATTAAAACTATAAAAACAGAAATATTGAGATAATCGGTACATGTATAACTGATAAAAAATAAATACTAGTACTTAAGAAAAAGAAACAAATATTTTATCATTAATAACATTATAGAAGAAATCAGGTAGATGATGACAGAAAGATCATGTAGGAAGCATAAGAAACTAAGTGATTAGAAATTGTAAGGAGAGTGAATATGGATGACAAATGTAATGTAATGAAAACTTTGAGGTTACATATCCAGAATGGGGTCTGATGCTTATAAAAGGTCTTCAAGTGGAGCAGCTGTATTACTTGTTGGGCTTCCAGGTAGGGTTGCTTAAATGTCTCCTCTCCTGCCTTGTACTTGCTCTATCTTTATCACTCCTTCTATCTATTTACTTTAGTCCAATTCCCTCATTTTACAGATGAGCAAAATGCAAAAGAGAAGGCTAGTGATTGCCCAAGGTCTCACAGTTAGTATAAGGAATAGGCCTGAACATCATACTGTATATTACAGCTATGTTAGTGTGTAAAGCAAAGAAATCAAGAAGGTTATATGAATTTATTGTACCTCAAGCTTATTTAAATTTGAAAAGTTACCTGTTTTCTTTGATAATTTTATTTAAAAGGTTTATTAATACATATTTTCCATTTTATACAAGTGTTTTGTATTATCTTTAGTGATTATTATTTCGTCTCCTCAAAAATAGCTATTAAATTATCTATTAATTTCTCCTCATTAGTTGTAAGATTTTTATCTAAAATTGGTCATCAGAAGCAGGTCTTCTCATTACTGACAATCAGTGAAATTCTACTGTATTGATTGACTTTTAAGTAACTGTTATCAGCACTATCACATTTATTGTATGGTATAATGCTTTCTGATTATTCTGCATATTAAAGTGTAATGGTTGTTGGTAAAATTCGTGTATAATTACACGAATTTTAAAGAAACGTAAAGCACAGTTCTGTGGATTACAAACTGCAGTTTGTGAAATTTTGAAGTTCTCAAATCCCACTTTCTTTTTTTCTTTTTTTGATTTGTCATTGAGAGCTGCACATTCTATAAGTTGAGATTTTAATAAGGACAATTGATTTTTATATTGTTTGTATTCTACAATATATAGCTTAAAATAAAATTTTATTAATAATAATCAGTGTTTATGCTTAAAGGGAATACTTCCACAGCTCCACCAATCCTGAATCCTTATCCCTGGGTTGAAATGTGATAGGAGAATATTTAAAGAAATACATACAGGCTTGATCTTCTCTCATTTCTTCTTTGATATCCTGATAAAGCCTAGGAAATAGTTTGAATGTCCACCAAATACGCCATGGATAGAAGATGTCTGATCCATTTTTATAGCTTTTCTTTTAATACATAATTTTAGTAATAATTGGTACTATGACTACTAAATGTTAGTTTTCTAATGAACCATGTATACAAACTCAGAACGTGAGTTGATGCATTTAGAATATTAGGTCTGTATTTATGTATTACCTTTAAGTGTGAATACTTCATAGGAAATAGATTCACCTGGTATCAACTTCACAGAAGAGGGTTTATGGTCTCTAGGGAATTTTCCATGGAATTTTTTTTTTTTCTATTATGTTGGTTTAGTGCAAAAAGATTGTGACCAAACCACTTTTTAAAAACTTTTATTTTAGCTTCAGTGGTACATGTGAAGGTTTGTTTTATAGGTGAACGTGTCATGGGGGTTTGTCGTACAGATCATTTCATCATCTAGGTATTAAGCTCAGTACCCAATAGTTATCTTTTCTGCTCCTCTCCCTCCTCCCACCCTCCACCCTCAAGTAGACCCCAGTGTCTCTTGTTCCCTTCTTTGTGTGAATAATGCTTTTAAATAGTAATGATTGATAAGTTGAAACATGAATTATTGAAATAATTATTTAACACAACGTTATATTATATATAACGTAATAAAGCTATGTATATGTACATTGAAAATATTTTCTCCCATTACATAGGTTGTCTTTTCACTCTGTTTGATTGTTTCCTTGGATGTGCAAAAGCTTTTTAGTTTGCATATCTGCGTATATGTATATAAACAGCTTTACTGAGGTATAATAGTTATACAAAAGCTGCACATATTTAATATGTACAATTTGATGGATTTGAACACATGCACCCATGAAAACATCACTACAATCAAGGTAATACATTTATCCATCACCTCCAGAAGTTTTCTCCGGGCCAGGAGCAGTGGCTCACACCTGTAATCCCAGCACTTTGGGAGGCCGAGGTGGGCAGAATCATTTGAGGTCAGGAGTTCGAGACCAGCCTGACCAACATGGAGAAACCCCATCTCTACTAAAAATACAAAAAAAAAAAAAACAAAAGCCAGGCATGATGGTGCATGCCTGTAGTTCCAGCTGCTCAAGAGGCTGAGGCAGGAGAATTGCTTGAGCGTGGGAGGCGGAGGTTGCAATGAGCCGAGATTGCGCCATTGCACTCCAGCCTGGGTGACAGAACGAGACTCTGTCTCAAATAAAAAAAAAAGAAAAATTCCCTCCCCTTTGTTGTGCATGTGTGCATGTGTGTTTAGAACACTTCACATGATATCTACCGTCTTACATTTTTAAGTGTATAATGCATTATTGTTTACTATAGGCACTATGTGGTACAACAGGTTGCTAGAATATATTCATCATGCATAACTGAAACTTTATGGCTTTGGAACAATTCCCCATTTCCCACTTCCCTCAAACCTTGGCAACCACCATTCTACTCTCTGCTTCTGTGAACTTTTCTATTTTAGGTACCTCATATAAGTGAAAGTATGCAGGATTTTTCCTATGATTGGCTTGTTTTACTTAGCATAATGTCCTCTAGGTTCATCTGTGTTGTAACAAATGGCAGAATTTCCTTCTTCTCTAAGGCTGAATACTCTTCTCTTGTATGTGTATACCACATTTTCTTTATCCATTTGTACATTAAAGAATATTTGGGTTGTCTTTGTGTTTTGGCTGTTGTGAATAGTAGTGCTATGCACCTGGGAGTGCAGATATGTTTTCAAGATGCTGATTGTAATTTTTTGAATATATACACAGAAGTGATTATTGAATCATGTGGTAGTACTATTTTTAATTTTTTGAAGAACCTCCATACTGTTTTCCACAGTAAATGTACCATTTTACATATCCATTGTAGTGTATAAGGATTACAATTTCTTCACATCCTTGCTAATGCTTTGTATCTTTTATAAAAATTAATAGCCATCCTAACAGGTGTGAGGTGATATCCAATTGTGGTTTTGATTTGCATTTCCCTGATGATTAGTGATGTTGAACACCTTTTTATATTTTTTCCCTTTCTATAGGTCAACTTTTCACTCTGTTGATTGTTTCTTTTGCTGTGGCAAAGCTTTTTAGTTTGATGTAGTTCTGCTTGTCTGTTTTTGCTTTTGTTGCCTGTGCTTTTAGTGTTATTTCCAGGAGATCATTGCCAAGACCAATTCTATGATGCTTTTCCTTTATGTTTTCCTCTACGAGTTTTATAGCCTTAAATCTTCTGTTTAAGTCTTTAATCCATTTTGATTTGATTTTTGTGTATGATGTAAGATAAGGATCCAATTTCATTCTTTTATGTGTGGTTATTCAGTTTTCCCAACATTATTTGTTGAAGAGACTGTCTTTTCCCTACTGTGTATTCTTAAAACTCTTATTGAAGATCAGCTAATCATATATGCATGGGTTTAATTCTGAGCTCTCTATTCTGTTTTATTTGTCTATATCTCTGTCTTTATGCTAGTGCCATCCTGTTTTAATTATCATAGCTTTGTAATATATTTTGAAACCAGGAAATGTGAGGCCATCAGCTTTGTTCTTTTTTTGTCAAGACTGCTTTGGCTAAACAGTTGACTTTTGTGGTTCCACATTAATTTTAGAATTTTTTATCTCTGTAAAAATGCCATTTGGATTTTGATGGGTATAACATTAAATATCTCAGAAACTGAATTTATGATCCCTGCCATCCAACAGTTAGTGTATTTATATTCATGTTTAGTAACATAAATAGCAAACTGGAGCAATAGTAGATCCATAAAGCCAGGCACATTAGTCTGCTAGGGCTGCCTTAACAAAGCACCACAGACTGGGTGTCATAAACAAATAGAAATTAATTTTCTCACAGTTCTAGACGCTGGAAGTCCAAGGTCAAGGTGTTGGGCAGGTTTAATTTTTATTGAGGCCTTTCTCCTTAGCTTGCAGATGGCTGCCTTCTTGCTGTATCCTCACATGGCTTTTCCTCTGTGTGTACATGCTGGGAGAGAAAGAGAGAGACCTCTCATGTCTATTCCTCTTAATAAGGACAGCAGCCATTTTGGATTAGAGCCACCATTCTTATGATTTTGCTTAACCTTAGTTACCTCTTTAAAGACTCTGTTTCCAAATACATTCACATTGGGGGTTAGGGTTTCAACATATTAGTTTTTGGGAAACACAATTTAGTCTATAAGGCCCTGTAAACTCTTATTTAAGATACAATTGCTGTACATGAAAATAATAGAAATGCATTAAATTGTATTAAAATATGTGAAGAGGAATCTCTCAATCCACTCAAATATTAGCAGGATGAGTTTTCTCTGGAAAGTATTGCTTTAGATTTTGACAGGCTGGAGTAATGGGTCAGTTCTAGAAGATGACCTGTGCTGTGTAAGAGTAAGGATCTGCACATATATTCAATAAACCATTTTAGAAATACAGAATTGGCAAGATCTAGCTTAACAGCAGCACGTGAGCAAATAACCTAAGATCCAAGAATACAAGGCAGGGCTCAAGGTAGGCATTATGTAGTAGCAAGTAGATTCCTTTGGGAATTGGGTACAAAACAAATATATTGGGACTAGATATTGAGAGTTCTAGGGCATGGGGTCAGTTATTGGGTGGAAGGACTTAGGCATTCAGGGACAGCAGTTAAGACTAGAACTAGTACTGGGAGAGGGTATCTGGCAGTAAAATGGTGGTTGGGGATCCTCAAAAGGCAGACTTAATTTCACAATTTACACCAGGATGCTAAAAGGAAACTTAATGAAGAAAATGCAGTACTAGGAAATGGGACACAAAGCAGGCTACTTACCTGAGAGATCTGAATCAAGGAAAATAGCCACCAATCAGGAGAGCTTGGCAAGGAGCAGAAAAGTATGAGAAAGTGGCATGAAAGAAAGAAGGGAAATTACCTCGCCCTCATATAAAGGGAGTACAATTAGTAGGGGCCAAAGTTGAAAATGACAAACAGAGGAAGAATATACTTCAAAATGTACAATAAAAAGTAGTATGTGTGAAAGCAGAGAGAAAAGTTTAATATCTAGGGAAGAAGGTACAAACATTGGGTTATGATGCAATGTAAACTTACCTCAAAAACCAAAAAACCAAATACCTACAGCTTCTGCTTACAAAGTGAAGGGTATTTCCAAATATGCATGCTATTAAATGGCTATAATGTAAGTCATGGATGAGCTAGTAATTCATTGGTTTGTAAACAGTAAGAGCTCATTAATACCTCACTGCTATTCAATTATAGGCCTCTGCATTACTGCTACTTACCCTGTCCATTATAAGAAATTAAAGTATAATCACATTGCTAGCTTTGTATGTTTCATATGTAATATAATGTCTTTACTAGAGAATGCTGCTTCCTTTTACATCAAACCTCAAAAAGGTAGATTTTCTTTTACACATACAGATTTCGGTTTTTCTTGGTGTCTTTAAATTTTAGCATTATTCCCTTTTTGTTAAATCTCCTACATTTGCATGATGTTCCAGCAATATATATTCCACTACTTGAACATAGGGATACTCTGAATTTTTGTGCCTATAAGTAATCTCACATAATTATGTATATTATATAAGTAAATATATAGCATTTTGTGTGTATGTATAGTAATGAACATCCTTTTTTCTTTTCGTAATTTATTTGGTGCTAGATTAAACAAAACCCTCTTTCTTATACCATTGGAAGATGTCTTTATGATGACGAGCTTGTCATTAGCTCATAGATCATCCTGACAACTTCTGTTTTCAAGAGAAGGTCCAAACCGAAAAGGACATCACAGTTTGTCTCCCTGACAAAGGAACAGAGATAGATCTGAGCTTTAAGGAGAAATAGCCTTTGCTGTTGATTTGACTGTTGTTGAGGTTGTGGTTATCTACTATTGTGTGCACATTCTAAAGCACTGAATATTCTACTGATGTTCTCCTTTTTAGGTGCTGACCATCTCTTGAGAAGTAGAAACTTGGTGTGTAGCTTGTATGTCTTAGTGACATGGAAAGGTGATTCTTCATTTATCAAAGAGGGTTCTCTTTGAAATTCTAGTTTCATAACTTTCTCTATCAGTCTCTTCTCCATTTTTTGAATGTCATTTCTATTTTGCCTCTGGGGCTATTGATCTGGTCTTTGCCCTTTCCTGCAGAAAGGAAAGCTGTCATTAAAAAATAATGTGAATTTTCAAGTTTATTCATGTCAGCTTTTTTTTTTTCACTTGGAAACTGAAAATGGGAGGAGATATGCATATTTATCTAGAAATGAGTGCAACTTGAAGATGTTATTGAAGAGCATGTGTTTTTGTGAAGCTTTGGTCATATATTTTAAAAAACAAATATATTCAGGAGTATCATGAGAATTTATTTGATTCTTGTGCCTGTGTTGGCTAGTGTGTCCACTATGTCTCAGCCAAAAAGCATGTTCCACATTATCTGATGGTTAACACTGATGCATGTGCATATTGTCACATTAATTACAAGCCCGCACCTTCCACACTGAATTGTAACAATATCAGTAAATGACCCAAATTACTTAGGAATTTCAGAATAAGATTAATAGCCATCCCTATTCTTTTATTTGGAATGGCTGCTAATAACTTAGTGAGGTGGCACATGACAGTTTTTTTTTTTGAAATCAGGATTGTTCTTATATTTTATTGGGATGTAAAATTTGTGTATATCACAAAAACATTATAAAGAGGAAGGAATTTTGTGAAATGCTGAGAATGTGGGATTTTTTAAAACTAGCTCATCATTCTTTTAATCCTATTCCTGAAATGATGATTTAATATGCAATCATTTTACACAGCTTAAGAATAGGAAAATGCATGATCATCAAGAAAGCCTATAGAGTTTCCCCATTGTTGGCATCACAAATGATGTGTTTACTCAACAGAGCTGCTTTGTTGTTTCTAATGCAACCCCCACTCAATTTTTTCCCCACAATACTTGGAGAGTCCATTCCTAGCTTTAGCAGTAGTCTTCAGTGAGCTTCTAAATGATTGGTTAGAGCTGGCAATGCTGACAGGAAATGGAAACGTTCCTTGTTAAGAAAGTCAGAGATAACTTGCTCTTCATTTATTTGTGAGCCCTGGCATTAATATTTTTTATTAAAATTATTTTGCATGTACTCAATCAAAAATTCATGAACACTCTAAAATGAGAGCTAGTTTGTATATCTAAATATGCTGATCACTTGCGTTGAGCAGTTAAGTGAACTTTGATATATCATTTCAGATTCATGTTCCACTACATAATTTTGTTGAGATTTTGTTTCAATTCAAATTAATAAGGTACTCATTCTCTACCATTACCACATTTGGAAGCCAGGAGTTTATATTTTTTAAATTCTTGATCCAGCTTATTTTCATGACTCTGGTAATTAGTGGCTTAGGATGTTTGTATTTCAGATTTAGCCTGGGAATTACCTAGTTTTAGAATTTACCAAAGAGATTTTCCCCTGTTAATTCTTTTTTGCACAAAGTGTCTCAAAATGTGACACAAAATTCTTCTCAGTGGATATTATTTTGAAGTTGTTTAAAGTGGATCTGAAATGTGATTATCTTTTGTTTCACAAGGTTTCTCCTTTAAAAAAAAGTCTACAGCTAAAAAGTAGCTTATTTGTCCCAAAACGTATGAAAGGGAGAGGGAGGGTGTGTTGGGACCCATCTCGATAACAACAGTCTTCCTTTGTAAGGTTTCATTCCAGGCTAATGGCTGGTGAAATTGTTCTGGGTAGTTAAAATGAAATGAAATGAGTTAAAGAACATGAAGTAGAGCAAGCAGAATGGGTTATTGCTTTTCTTTGAAGACACAATAGCCATACTCTGTCTCTTTTTGTTATTCATATCTATGTGGCAGATAAAGCCAGGGTTTTGAATGCCATGATGGCCAAATGAAGACTATAAATTCAGAGCTTTGGTGCAAAATTCTGTAGCTAGCAGGTACTAGAACAGGATGCCAAAGATTTGGATTCTCAAATTGTTTTACTGATGAATATTCACAGTTGAAGAAAGGAGGAAGCACAATTCTTACCCCTCTCTGAGAAATATCATGTTAGAAGTGAAATAACTAATGTTCTACTAAAAAGTACACTTATTGAACACAGACATAAGAAGGAAAAGCATTGTGAAAGTCAAAATTGGTATTTCTTTCAGGACTGTTCAGAAGTTTTCCTGAGAACGCTATAAAAATGAAGGCAGTTTTGAACGTATAAAAAAGTCAAATGATAGGCTATTTATAATTCACTTTTAAAAAGTATTCGTCTCTGTGATTGTATCTTCTTTCAGTGAACAGAAAAGGACTTTTAAATGTCTGGAAGCTTGCAGCTATCAATGCAAAAGTTTCATGAATTAGTATAATGAAGTGGAAAAAATTACCTGGTTTTATGGTGTTGTTACACAGCTGAAAAAAATAGTGTCAGATCAGGTTGGGATCACATTTGTCTAAGAAAAAATAACATGAGTCTTTCTTTTGTCAACACAGGAGGTAAGCTGTATGATACTGGGAAATTATACTCTCCGATCTATCCTTCTCTTATGGAAGTAACTAGAGATTAAAATCTCCATCTGGAGTTGCATTACTTTTATACAGTTTTTATGTAAGGCAATTTTTGCAAGAGAAAAATACTAGCAAAAAAGGTCCAAATTTCTTTACAAAATCACAAGTCCGTTTGGAATTCTGCATTTTTATTTCTTTCTCCTGGTGTTATGATATGTAGAATAAACAAAGAAAAGCCAAGTATTCCAAGTTAAGAAGTCGTATATATGGATACCATGTGCTTCTAATATGTCTTTATTTAACATATGTTGTGTGTGAAAAAATTTGCATATTGTTTACTCTAAATAATCTAATACATATTATAGTGTGAATATGTCATTGACAAATGACACTAATTTCCTATTAAAATATACTTTTAACATTAACTAGATACAAATCCTGTTATAAAAATAAAAATACCTTATTTTTTGAAAATTTTTGTCCTTGTCTTTTAGTTACAAGTTTAGTCATTTCATTTGGGAGAAAAGTAATACCCTACCAACTCTTTCAAGATGAGTATTCTTTCAAATGTATTTACTATGAAAATAATTTAATGGATGAAATTATTAGGCACTTAAAATAATGATTTACATTTATTGGACATATCCTATATGCCCAACACCAATATTCATTTTAAGCCGAGCACAATAATATGAAATGGGTTTTTTGATGTGTAAATTATTTTTCATGTGTTTTTGACACTGTGATTCATGTGTTTGCCTTTTTACTACAGATTAGGGATACATGAAATATGCCATGCTGGTTTACAAGGACTTAGCTTTCTGCTTGTATAAAGAGCGTTTGTCTCTGTACCCTTTGGTATGTTTACTCAATTTCTTTACTTGGTTTTATTTATCTCACCACCAAATGATACAAAAATTTCTTCATTTTGTATTATTCCTGTTTATGTTAAGCATTCTTCCAGCCATACTCTCTATGGTAGTCTTTAAAGAACATCAAAAGGTACTCATTCAACCAAAAATATTTGTACCCTTCCCATGAGCTAGCTTGTTTCTTGAAATTCCCAGCATTAGGCAACCCCCTCGCCCATCTTGGCATTCATACCTCTGTTAAAATGCTGATAGATTCTTTTTTTCTTTTTAAAGTTTTCAAATTTAGTAGCCCTTACTACCACTTACATTGCACCCTTCCTTTCTTTTCCCTTCTATTTCCTGTCCTATGCTATTCTTCTTTTAAAAAAAATGCTGGTCACAACCTACTAAATTATTTTAATAAACAATTACTAAAGAGGATCAACCCATCATTTGTAAACACTAACAATATTTAACCTGACTTAAAGAAAGTTGCATTTAAAACCAACTTAAATACATTTAAAACATGTATTCTTTTACCTAGAATAGTCTTTGTTTGTGAGCCAGTCAGTAATGCAATGGTGATTTCTTTTCTTTTTTTTCCAAATCCTTATGACTTATTTTTTTTAATTTTATTTTTCCATAAGTTATTGGGGTACAGGTAGTATTTGGTTACATGAGTAAGTTCTTTAGTGGAGATTTGTGAGAACCTGGTGCACCCATCACCCGAGCAGTATACACTGCACCATATTTGTAGTCTTCTATCCCTCGCCCCCTTCCACTCTTACCCCCAAGTCTCCAAAGTTCATTGTATCATTCTTATGCATTTGTGTCCTCATAGCTTAGCTCCCATATATCAGTGAGAAAATACGATGTTTGGTTTTCCATTCCTGAGTTACTTCACTTAGAATAATAGTCTCTAATCTCATCCTGGTCATTGCAAATGCTGTATGTGTACATACATATATATATCAGAGTTTCTTTATCCACTCGTTGATTGAAGGGCATTTTGGTTGGTTCCACGATTTTGCTATTGTGAATTGTGCTGCTGTAAACATGCGTGTGCAAGTATCTTTTTCAAATAATGACTTCTTTTCCTCTGGGTAAAGAGGAAAAAACAAAAAAGAAAACCCAGTAGTGGGTTTGCTGGATCAAATGGTAGTTCTACTTTTAGTTCTTTAAGAAATCTCCACACTGTTTTCCATAGTGGCTGTGCTAGTTTACATCCTCACCAGCAGCGTAGAAGTGTTGCCTGATCATCGCATCCACGCCAACATCTACTGTTTTTTGATTCTTTGATTATGGCCATTCTTACAGGAGTAAGGAGGTATTGTATTGTGGTTTTGATTTGCATTTCCCTGATTATTAGTGATGTTGAGCATTTTTTCATATGTTTGTTGGCCATTTGTGTATCTTCTTTTGAGAATTGTCTATTCATGTCCTTAGCCCACTTTTTGATGCGATTGATTTTTTTTTTTGTACTGATTTGTTTGAGTTAGTTGTAGATTCTGGATATTAGTCCTTTGTCAAATGTAAAGACTGTGAAGGTTTTCTCCTATTCTGTGGGTTGTCTGTTCACTCTGTTGACTGTTCCTTTTGCTGTGCAAAAGCTCTTTAGTTTAATTAGGTCCCAGCTATTTATCCTTGTTTTTATTGCAATTGTTTTTGGGTTTTTGGTCATGAACTCTTTACCTATGCCAATGTCTAGAGGGTTTTTTCTGATTTTATCTTCTAGAATTTTTATAGTTTTAGGTCTTAGGTTTAAGTCCTTAATCCATCTTGAGTTGATTTTTGTATAAGATGAGAGATGAGGATCCAGTTTCATTCTCCTACATGTGGCTAGCCAGTTATCCCAGCACCATTTGTTGAAAAGGGTATCTTTTCCTCACTTTATGTTTTTGTTTGCTGTGTCGGAGATCAATTGGCTGTAAGTATTTGGATTTATTTCTGGATTCTCTATTCTGTTCCATTGGTCTATGTGCTTATTTTTCTGCCAGTATCCTGCTATTTTGGTGACTATGGCCTTATAGTATAGTTTGAAATCAGGTAGTGTGATGCCTCCAGGTTTGATCTTTTTGCTCAGTCTTGCTTTGGCTATGCAAGTTCTTTTTTGTTCCACATGAATTTTACAATTGTTTTTTCTAACTCTGTGAAGAATGATCGTGGTATGTTGCTGGGGATTGCATTGAATTTGCAGATTGCTTTTGGCAGTATGGTCATTTTCACAATATTGGTTCTACCCGTCCATAAGCATGGATGTGTTTCCATTTGTTTGTGTCGTCTATGATTTCTTGTAGCAGTGTTTTGTAGTTTTCCCTGTAGAGGTCTTTTGACTCCTTTGTGAGGTATATTCCTAAGTATTTTTTTTTTTTGCAGCTATTGTGAAAGGGGTTGAGTTATTGATTTGATTCTCTGCTTGGTCATTGTTGGTGTATAGAAGAGCTACTGATTTGTGTACATTAATCTTGTATCCAGAAACTTTGCTGAATTTTTTTTATCAGTTCTAGAAGCTTTCTGGAGGAGTACTTAGGGTTTTCAAGGTAAACAATCATATTATCAGCAAAGAGGGTCAGTTTGACTTCCTTTTTACTGATTTGGATGCCCTTTATCTTTTTATCTTGTCTGATTTCTCTGGGTAAGACTTCCAGTACTGTGTTGGAGTGGTGAGAATGGCATCCTTGTCATGTTCCTGTTCTCAGGGGGAATGCTTTCAACTTTTTCCCATTCAGTATTATGTTGGCTGTGGGTTTGTCATAGATAGCTTTTATTACATTAAGGTATGTCCCTTGTATGCTGATTTTGCTGAGGGTTTTTTTCAGAAAGGGATGCTGGATTTTGTCGAATGCTTTTTCTGCATCCTTTAAGATGATCATGTGATTTTTGTTTTTAATTCTGTTTATGTGGTGAATCACATTTATTGCCTTGCATATGTTAAACCATCCTTGCATCCCTGGGATGAAATGCACTTGATCATGGTGGTTGGTTTTTGATATGTTGTTGTTGATATGTTTTTTGATATGTTGTTGGATTCGGTTAGCTAGTATTTTGTTAAGGATTTTAGCATCTATGTTCATCAAGGATATTGGTCTGTAGTTTCCTTCTTTAGTTGTGTCCTTTCCTGCTTTTGGTATTAGGGTGATGCTGGCTTCATAGAATGAATTAGGGAGGGTTCCTTCTTTCTCTATCTTGTGGAATAGTGTCAAAAGGATTAGTACCAATTTTTCTTTGAATGTCTGGTAGAATTCTGCTGTGAATCTGTCTGGTCCTGGACTTTTTTTGTTGGTAATTTTTAAATTACCATTTCAATCTCACTGCTTCTTATTGGTCTGTTCAGGGTATGTAATTCTTCCTGATTTAAGCTAGGAGGGTTGTTTTTTCCAGGAATTTATCCACCTCTTCTAGGTTTTCTAGTTTATGTGCATAAAGGTGTTTATAGTAGCCTTGAATGATCTTTTGTATTTCAGTGTTGTCAGTTGTAATATCTCCTATTTCATTTCTCAGTGAGGTTATTTGAATTTTCTCTCTTCTTTTCTTAGGTTAATCTTGCAAATGGTATGTCAATCTTACTTATCTTTTCAAAGAACCAGCTTCTTGTTTCATTTATCTTTTGTACTTTTAAAAATTTCAATTTTGTTTAGTTCTGCTCTGATCTTGGTTATTCCCTTTCTTCTGCTGGGTTTGGATTTGGTTTGTTCTTGTTTCTCCAGTTCTTTGAGGCATGACCTTAGATTGTCTGTTTGTGCTGTTTCAGACTTTTTGATGTAGGCATTAGGGCTATAAACTTTCCTCTTAGCACTGCCTTAGCTGTATCCCAGAGATTTTGATAGGTTGTGTCATTATGTCATTCAAACTGAGGGTTCTTAGCTTTGGTGGTTTAATGCTCTATTTTTGTGCTGGTTTACCACCTGCCAGGAGGTGGCACTTTCCAAAAAGCATCAGCTGTAGTAGTGTGGAGAGGGACTGGCAGTGGGCAGAGCCCTAGAGTTCCCAAGATTATATGTCCTTTGTCTTCGGCTACCAGAGTGGGTAGGGAAGGACCATTAGGTAGGGGCGGGGCTAGGTATGTCTGAACTCAGACTCCCTTTGGGCAGGTCTTGCTGTGGCTGCTGTGAGGGATGGGGGTGAGATTCCCATGTCACTGGAGTTGTGTACCTAGGACGATTATGGCTGCCTCTGCTGAGTCATGCAGGTTGTCAGGGAAGTGGGGAAAATCCAGCAGTCACAGGCCTCACCCAGCTCCTATGCAAACCGAAGGGCTGGTCTCACTCCCACCGTGCCACCTGCAACAACCCCAAGTCTGTTTCCAGGTGGAGGTCAGGCTTAAAAACTTGCCCGAGGCTTTCTGCCACCCAGCTGTGAGAAAAAAGGGCTTTAGTTCTTCCCCTGCCTGTGAAGTCTGCAAGCTGGATTCACACCCTCCCCTGAGTTCTGACCAAGAGGCTTTTCATCCCACTCAAATTGTTACAAAGTTCAGCTAGGGAAGTCTTTCTCCCCCGTGGGGTTTTACCCCTTGTCCTCTGACCTCCCTCCTGATGGATCCCTGTGGTGCCAGGCAGGAATGGGTTGCCTGGGGGTTCGGTGAGCTCCCAGGGCCTCCCTGCTGCCTTCTCCACCCCTGTATTTCACTCAGCTTGGCTCTCTAACTTGACTCAGCTCCAGGTAAAGTTGGAACATCTCCTGCAAACAGACTTTCAGCTTCGCCAGTGGGGGTGTGTGTTTGGGAAAGGAGCAAAATGCTGATAGATTATTGAGGGTAGGCCTAGATGGTGTGCCATTGTACACAAGCAACCCTGGGCATGTGGACTCTAGATGACCAGTAGAGAGCAGGCCAATTGGGAAAAATCAAGTTGAAGATCTTGAAAAGATAACATATACACAAATCAACTGAAGATGTAATAAAGACTTAAATGTAAAACCCAAAACTGTAAAAACCCTGGAAGACAATCTAAGCTATACCATTCTGGATATAGAAACTGGCAAAGATTTCATGACAAAGACACCAAAAGCAATTGCAACAGAAGCAAAAATTGACAAATGGAATTTAATTAAAAAACTTCTGCACAGCAAAAGAAACGATCAAAAAGTAAACAGACAACTTAAAGAATGGGAGAAAATATTCGTGTACTATGCATCTGACAAAGGTCTAGTATCCAGCATCTATAAGAAACTTAAATTTACAAGAGAAAAACAAACAACTGCATTAAAAAGAGGGCAAAGGACATGAAAGAACACTTTACTAAAGAAGACATACATCAGCCAACAAGCATATGAAAAAAAGCTAAATATCAATAATTAGTAGAGAAATGCAAACCACAACAGATACCATCTCACACCAGTCAGAATGACTACTTAAAAAGTAAACAAGCAAACAAACAAACAGATACTGGCAAGGTTGAGGAGAAAAAGGGAATGCTTAGACACTGTTGGTGGGAATCTAAATTAGTTCAAGTATTGTGGAAAGCAATGTGGTAATTCCTAAGAGAGCTAAAAGTAGAACTATCATTCAACCCAGCAATCTCATTACTGGGTGTATGCCCAAAGGAATATAAATTATTCTATCATAAAGACACATGCACATGTATGTTCACTGCAGAACTTTTTACAATAGCAAGGATATGGAATCAACTTAAATGTCCATCAGTGGTAGACTGGATAAAGAAAATGTACATATACACCATGGAATACTATGCAGCCATAAAAAAGAATGAGATCACGTCCTTTCCAGGAACGTGAATGGAGCTGGAGGTCATTATCCTTAGCAAACTAATGCAGGAACAGAAAAAGCAAATACTGCTTGTTCTCACTTATAAGTGGGAGCTAAATGATGAGAACATGTGGACACATAGAGAGGAACAATACACACTGGGTCTATAGGAGGGTGAAGGGTGGAAGGAGGGAGAGGATCAGGAAAAATAACTAATGGATACTAGGCTTAGTACCTGAGTCATGAAAAATTCTGTACAACAAACCCCATGACACAAGTTTACCTATATAACAAACCTGCACATGTACACTTGAACCTAAAATACAAGTTAAAAAAGAAGGAAAGAAAAGATACCAAAGACAAGCCTACTTCAATTTCATTTGCCTGGTTATTAACACCAACCAGTTGATGTGGTGAGTTGGAATTTTGAACTATTTTCAGAGTTACCAAGAATGCAACTCTTTTGGACCATCCATTTAAACTGGTTTCCAGGTTGGGACTTGAAATCCCAACTTATGGCAAGAGTTAATCTCATCTGCTCTAGGGTGAAAGATAGTAATGAGGATAGACCTAGAGAAATAAAGAAAGTTGTATCTCAGGGAGAGTTTCAGGTAAACTAGAGGGAGACTGTATTAGTCCATTTTCACGCTGCTGATAAAGACATACCCGAGACTGGGAAGAAAAAGAGGTTTAGTTGGATTTACAGTTCCACATTGTTGGGGAGGCCTCAGAATCATGGCAGGAGGCAAAAGGCACTTCTTACATGGTGGCAGCAAGAGAAAATGGGGAAGATGCAAAAGCAGAAACCCCCAATAAAACCATCAGATCTCGTGAGACTTATTCACTACCATGAGAACAGTGTGAGGGAAACTGCCCCTGTGATTCAAATAATCTCCAACCATGTCCCTCCCACAACACATGGGAATTATGGGAGTACAATTCAAGATGAGATTTGGGAGGGGACACAGAGCCAAACCATATCAGAGACTTTGTAGAGGAAATGCTTTATTGGAAAATGGAAGATGAGCAGTTCTTCATTGTAGGTGTTCATTGTTCAAGATAGTAGATAAACATCTCTCTGCATTTATCTCTCACTTTGTAATGTACTTTTCACAGAGATAAACTAAGGAGACATTACTTTGAATGAAGAGGATTTAAAAACATGGCACACATTGTCCCCTTTGAAACCCAGGGACAGTGACATGTGCATATGGAATGAGTGGTGACCACATCAAGAAGACTAAATATAATTTGATGTATTTTGAGAAGTTTCAAGCTGATCTACAACAATTGGTATTATTTCTATAATTTCAGCTAACATTACTTTATAATATGAACTCTGCATACAAATTAATCTGAAATACTCAATATTCTCTAAACACATACTACTCTCTACCAAAATATTACCTTGGTCACCCCCAACCCCATTTTTATAGACTATTTTTTAGGACAGTTACAGATTTTCAGAAAAATTTAGAAGTACAGAGAATTCTCATATATCCTGTACCTAGTTTCCCCTATTGTTACCATCTTAAATTAATATGGTAAATTTCTTATAATTAATGAGCCAATATTTGTACTTTATTTATATTTTAATTTAATTTTTTTTTTTTTGAGACAAAGTCTTTCTCTTCCACCCAGGCTGGAGAGCAGTGGTGCGATCTCGGCTCACTGCAACTTCTTCCTTCCCGACTCCAGTGATCCTCCCACCTCAGCCTCCTGAATAGCTGGGATTACGTGTGTGCACCACCATGCCCGCTAATTTTTTTTTTTTTTTTTTTTTTAATGTTTATATCAGCTTTATTCATAATTGCCAAAACATGGAAGCAAAAAGATGTCTTTCGATAGGTGAATGGATAAACAGACTGTGGTTTGTTCATACAATGGAATATTATTCAACAACAAGAAATGAGCTGTCAAGCAAGCCACAAAAAGACATAGAGAAACCTTCAAAGCATATTGTTAAGCAAAAGAAGCCAGTTTGGAAAGGCTACATACTGTATGATTCCAACTACAAGACTTTCTGGAAAAGGCAAAACTATAGAGACAGTAAAATGTTCAGTGGTTGCCAGGGATTGATGGAGAGTGGAAAGAGAGTTGAATGAGTAGTGTGGGGAATTTTTAGGGCAGTGAAACTATGCTGCATAAATACTGTAATCTCCGAAGAAGATAAACAAACAGCTGATAAGCACATGTCATTACACATTTGCCAAAGTTCTTAGAATTGTACAATGTAAAAAGTGAATCCTGATGTAAATTATGGACTTGAGTTAATAATATCATGTCATTATTGGTTCGTCGGTTGTAACAAATGTACCACACGAATATCAAATGCTAGCAATAAGAGAAGCTGTATATGGATTGGGGAGGGTAAATAGGAACTGTCTGTGCTTTATGCTCAGTTTTTCTGTAAACCAAAAACTGCTATAAAAATAAAACTCAATTAACTGAAAAAAAATTTAGTGGGAATCCTTATCTGACAACCCTAGGAACAGAGAGGCCAGTGTGTCTGTATTTAGTGGGTGAATGGAAAGTGGAATGAGTTTAAAGAAGTCGAGACAGGCTGCATTATAGGAACGTTGAAAGCCAGAGGAAGGTTTTTATTTCCTTCTATGTGTAATGAAGTGCATCTGAAAAGGTCAGTATTTTAAAAATTCTTTCTGGCTGCTGTAGGGAGAATAGATGGTTCCTACAGTGGAAGTCCAGAGATGTTTACAAGGTTATTGGTTCAGCCCAAGCAAAAGCTAATGTGAGCTAGTTGGTGGCAGAGGAGGTAGAAAGCAGTGGTCGGGTCTCTGAAGTGAAGACAGAAGCTACAGTTTTGTTTTGGAATTGGGGGTGGAGAGCGAGTAAAAGAGAAGAATCCAGCCAGGTGTGGTGGCTCAGGCCTGTAATCTCAGCACTTTGGGAGGCCTAGGTGAATGGATCACCTGAGATCAGGAGTTCCAGACCAGCCTGGCCAACATGATGAAACTCCGTCTTCACTAAAAATACAAAAATGAGCCGGGCATGCTATGCCCGCTAATTTTTGTATGTTTTGTAGAGATAGGATTTCGCCAAGTTGCACCAGACTGGTCTGGAACTCCTGGGCTCAAGCTATCTGCCCGCCTCGACCTCCCAGTGTGCTAGGGTTACAGCCATGAGCCACTGCGCCCAGCCCAATATTTGTACTTTAGTATTAACTAAAGTTTATACTTTATTCAGAATTCCGTAGTGTTTACCTAATGTCCTTTTCCTGTTCTGTGATTGCATCCAGGATACCACATTCCATTTAGTTGTCATGTTTCTAGGCTGCTCTTGTCTGTGCCAGTTTCTCAGATTTACCTTGTTTTTGATGACCTTTACAGTTTTGAGTACTGGTCAGGTGTTTTTTAGAATATTCCTCAATAGAATTTGTCTGATGTTTTTCTGATGATAAGCCTGGGTTTATAGGTTACTGGGAAAAAGACCATTTTCATCACATCATGTCAAGGGTACATACTATCAGCATGATTTATAACTGTAGAGGCTGGCCTTTCATAATAAAGTTTTAAATCTTTGGTTTAGCTGCATGTCTTGTCTAGTATTCCACCATTTTCTGTCATCAGCCCACACTGAAGCTATACTGACCTCCATGTACAGCTATACAGTACTTCTTGCTATTTCACGTCTTTACACATGTGTTTCCCTGCTTACCTTCCATCTTCACCTAGGTCATGCATTCATATTTTTCAGAAATAGTACGTTTGCTGGGATGTTGCTGCTCAGTCATGATTAGATGACCTCCTTCTCTGCTAACTTTGGAGCTAATGCAAAATGTCCCATTGGCTGAAACTTTGAGTACCAACATGATGCCACATGGGTAGCAGAGATAGTAAAGCCTTTGCTTTCTGATAGTTCCATGTACAAAAGCTTTGTTTCATGTGCAAAATTATTTAAAATACTCTAGAAAATTACTTTAAGGCTATGTGTATTAGGTGAATATGAAACATTATTCCATGTTTAGACTTGGGACCCCTCCTCAAGATATCTCATTATGTATCTGAAAATCTTCCAAAAACCAAAATAATCTGAAATTCAAAACACTTCTGTTCCCAAGCATTTTAGATAAGGGATACGAGGCTGGGCATGGTGGTTCACACCTGTAATCCCAGCACTCTGGGAGGCCAAGGTAGGTAGATCACCTGAGGTCAGGAGTTTGAGACCAGCCTGGCCAACATGGCGAAACCCCATCTCTACTGAAAATACAAAACTAGCTGGGCATGGTGGTGGGTGCATGTAATCCCAGTTACTCCGGAGGCTGAGTCAGGAGAATCACTTGAACCTTAGAAGTGGAGGTTGCAGTGAGGCAAGATTGCGCCACTGCACTCCAGCCTAGTGACAGAGCAAGGCTCCATCTCAAAAAAATATATAGATAAGGGATACTAAATCTGCACAACACTGTCCATATTTCTATACAGCACCTATTAAGCTGTTTGATAATGGTTTTGCTTGTTTGACTTTCCCACTGGATTTAAGCATCAGGACAAGAACTATGTCTTATTTGTGTTTGTATCCTCAAACAGCAGCGTCTTGTACATTGTGGACACATAATAAGTGCTTATTGAATGAATAAATGAATAAAGAAGTGAATAAAATAACTCTGAAGCTGAAAACAAAATTGTTAACACAAGCCCATAAGTTATATATTTAATATACAGTCATGCATCATTTATCGATGGGGATACATTCTACGAAATGCATAATTCAGCAATTTTGTCATTGTGCTAGGGTTATACAGTGCACTTACACAAATTTAGATGAAATAGCCTACGACACACCTAGGCTATATGATATAGCCTATTGCTTTTAAGCTATAAACCTGTACAGCATGTTACTGTACCGAATATTGTAGGCAATTGCAACACTATGGTATTTGCGAATCTGAACATACCTAAACATAGAAAAGGCACAGTAAAAATATGGCATAAAAGATAGAAAATGGCACATGTATATAGGGCACCATGAACAATATGTGGACTGGAGGTTACACTGGGTCAGTTGGTGAAGAAGTGGTGAGTGAATGTGAAGTCCTAAGACATTACTGTAGACTTTACAAACACTGTACATTTAGACTACACCAAATTTACTTTAAAGAGTTTATTTCTTCAATAATAAATTAACCTTAGCTTATTGCAACTTTCTTACTTTACAAACTTCCATATTTTTAAAAAACTGTTTTACCCTTTTGTAATAACAGCTTAATACGGAACCACATTGTACAATTGTACAAAAATATTTTCTTTCTTTATATATTTATTCTATAAGCTTTTCCCTGTTAATTTTTTAAAACTTTTTAAACTTTCTTGTTAAAAGTTAAGACACAAAAACAAACATGAGCCCAGGCCTACACAGGGTTGGGATCATAAATGTCACTGTCTTGCACTGAAAGTTCTTCTGGGGCAATAACACACATACAGCTGCCATCTTCTGTAATAACAATACCTTCTTCTGTAATACTTCTTGAAAGATCTGCCTAGGGCTGTTTTACATTAACTTTTTTTTTTTAATAAGTAGAAGGAGTACACTCTAAAATGACAAAAAGTACAGTATAATACATACACAAACCAGTAACATAGTCCTTTATTATATCAAATACCATGTACTGTAAATAATTGTATGTGTTATGCTTTTTTTAGGACTGTCAGCACAGCAGGTTTTTTGTTTGTTTGTTTGTTTGTTTTTTGAGACGGAGTCTCGCTCTTTTTCCCAGGCTGGACTGCAGTGGCGCTATCTTGGCTCACTGCAAGCTCCGCCTCCCAGGTTCGCGCCATTCTCTTGCCTCAGCCTCCCGCACAGTAGGCTTTTTTTACACCAGCATCACCACGAACACGTGAGTAATGTATTAAATCATGACACATCGACAGCTATGACATTGTTATGGGATCCTTGGGGTGTGCTTTGTCATCCAGAAACCTCTGTGGCTGGTGGCGCCTCTGCCCGAGTTTTTACTTGAGCCCACGGTTCTCGTTCCACCCATTTGGCCTGGCAGGCTGTGCTCGGCTTGTGCTACTGGCCCGAATCTCACACCTGGCAAGGGAAAGCCAGGTGTGGAGCAGCAAGGGGTGTGTGAGTGAGTGAGCGTGGGGTCTGGCCACTGCACATGGCTGGACATGACGGCTGCGGTGGGGTGGGTAGCTCCAGGCACCGGCACGGACACTGGCTCCCTGTGAGGCTGTGGCTGAACCAGGCCTAACCACAAGCAGCTTTCATGGCTGACACCAAGGAATGCAGTGGTGACTGCAAGCTTGAAGATGTCGAGAATGGCAGAGCCCCAAAGAGACTGTCACAGCCATGGCTCAAGGAGCTCCTAGGTCTGGGCTCCCCGAAGTGCCACAGCTCTTCTCTCCTTCTTATCTCGCTCAATGTGGTGAGCAAGGGGCATGTTTCAGCCCTGTTTGTGTTAAAGCTCTTTCAGCCCTGCCATTCAGCAGGTCCCAAGTTCTTGTCCCATGCCGAGTTATATTTTATTTGACAGATTTTAGCAGGGTCATATTCACAATAATAAATATTTCACAGTTCTAATGATTTATCCCTAGTCACTCTTTTTACCTCATTGAACTCATTTTGTGTATCTTTTAGATGCTATTTGGCAGGATCCCTTTTCTAAATGCCATCAGATTTCTCCTAATGATATGGGAAGCATTCAGAATATGTTTCTGGCAATCCAGGGTGATATTTTAAAAAGTGACATTGTTCTTGATATTTTTTTGTGCTAACCCACTTTTATATATAGCTTTGTCTTTATTGGAAGGCCTTCAAATATTTTCATAGCACTAGACAAATGTGATACATTCTTACAAGGAGCTAATCAAGTCCTTCGTAGCAAAGAATAAAATGCCAAACTAGTAGTTTTTCATAGTTATAAAACCTACTCTTAAACTTTGAAAATGATATATATGTCAATAAAAATATTTATAATGTTCCAGCATAAGTCATTGCCCATTTATTCAACTGCTACGAGAGTACTGCATTCAAATAATGAAAACTCAACATTCAAATGGTGTTTAATAAAATTGCTCTCTGCCTCTCTCTGATTGTTATGTTGGATGAAAGAGCAATTCAGATATAATAGTAGCTTGCATCATATAATGGATGTGTGTCCCTACCAGTACATAATGCAAGAACATGAAATTAATACAAATAAAAGCTTTATTTTTGTGATATCAGTTGTATGCTTTCTTTTTGTGTTCAGTTGATTAGTGAGATAACTAAACTTTATATTAAAATTCCATAAAATGTTTTTTATTTAAAAATATCAATATTGTTTTTAAACAAGCAAATGTAAATCATGATAAGATAATTCAGCTACAACACAATGGTGTTAGTGTGTTGTATATTTATGAGGACTAATGGGGTGACTGCTAAAAGTGAGAAGTACTAGAAATTCAAAAAAGTAAAGAGTTTGCATTTTTGTAGCCCATGAACCACTTCTCTGCTAACAGAGAAAGCAGTAAGATTACAATCCCAAATTTTATTCATTATAGCTTATATTAGTTGATGTAGTATTATTTTGGCATTATTTGCTTTGATGGGATAAAGCAATCATAGTTTTTGGCTTGAGCTTTGAAGTAACTGATTCAGATTGTTAATTTTTTTTATTGAACTATACAGATGAGTGCAGAACTTCACTGATTTTTTTTTGCGAGGGAAATACACCTGTGCCTGTGTAGCCAGCAACTAGGTCAACATTATTAGCATGCAGAAGCCCCCCTTTTTACCCCATTTTAAATACTACCACCTGCCAAGGGACAATATGTATTCTAACATTTATGTATTTGTTTGCCTATTACTGACCTATATCTAAATAGAATCACAGAATATGTAGTCTTTTGTATCTGGCTTCTTTTATTCACCAGTATGTCTGTAAGATTCATCCTCATTTTTACACGTGGCAGTAGTTCATTCTTTTTATTGCTGCATAATATGCCATTGCATGAATATAACGAAGTTTACTCACTCTTTCTGCTGTTGATGGACTTTTGGGTTGTCTCTAATTTAGGTTATTTTAAATGAGGCCTCTGTGAGCAGTCAATGTGTATGCCTTTGTATCTTTTGGTACACATATGCGCTAATTCTTGTTGACTATAGCATTGCTGTATCATAGACTTAGTCTTGTTTTAAGCTTTAGTAGATGATGCCATATAGCTTTAGACTTCCATCAGCCAGCAGAGTATGAGAGTTCCAGTTTCTCCACATTGTCATTAACACTTGGTATTATCTATCTTTTTCATTTTAGCCATTCCCCTGGGTGTGTAATGAAGTTTGTTAAAATTATTAGATCAGGAAAATATGTGTCTGCATGGAGGATTTTAAATAGTGAAAATTCTGTTCAGTGAACATGTGTAGGTGATAGCCCAATAGTGAGTATAGAGGCCTCTGGCTGGGAAGAACAAGTGTCCTTCTTGTGTTACAATTTCTCTGTGGCTTAATGTCATTCACTTCATCTCAATATTTTTATCTCACCAATTATAACCAAAAGCAAGCAACTTCCAAAACTGATTCTACTTAAACTGTCATTTGAAGCCAGTCTTGGAAGGTAGAGTGAGTCCTGGAACAGAAATCTTTATAGTAGTTTTGAAAGATTAACCTGGTTAAGCTCAATTTAGAATTGTAAACATACTCTCATCACACCAGAGAGTTTTGTTGTTTGGGGTGGATCAGCAAGTAGAATCTGGATTTTGAAAGCCTAAGAAACGTTTTGGAATGTTAAAGTTGGCTATCCTCAAACTCAAATTATTTGAGTTAAAGGTATTTTGCAATTGAATGCAATAAGAAAATATATTCATCACCTTGGTGGTTGTATCAGATTATTATCATTATTATTATTATTATTGTTACTTTTTGAGACATAGTCTTGCTCTGTCACCCAGTCTGGGGTGCAGTGGTGCAATCATGGCTCACTGCAGCCCTGACCTTGTGGGCTCTAGTGATTCTCTGCCTCAGCCTCCCTAGTAGCTGGGACTATAAGCACATGCTGCCATGCCTGGCTAATGTTTATTTTTATATTTTTTTTGTAGAGATGGTGATATGGTTTGGCTCTGTGTCCCCATCCAAATCTAATGTCAAATTTTAATCCTTACATATTAGGAGAGGGACCAAGTGGGAGGTGATTGGATCATGGGGGTGGATTTCCCCCTTGCTGTTCTCATGATAATTAAGTGTGTTCTCACAATATCTGATGGTTTAAAAGTGTGTGGCACCTCCCCCTTCTCTTTCTGTCTCTCTCCTGCTATGCCATGGTGAGATGTATATCCTTCCCCTTCACCTTCCATCATGATTGTAAGTTTCCTGAGGCCTCCTAGCCATGCTTCCTCTACAGCCTGTGGAACTGTGAGTTAATTAACTTATTTTCTTTATAAATTACTTAGTGTCAGGTAGTTCTTTATAGCAGTGGGAGAATGGACTAATAAAAAAATTGATACCAGTAGTGGGGCAATGCTGTAAAGATGTCTGAAAATGTGGAGTCAACTTTGGAACTGGGTAATGGGCAGAGGTTGGAACAATTTGGAAGTCTCAGAAGAAGATGGGGAGATGTGGGAAAGTTTTGAACTTCCTAGAGACTTGCTGTATGGTTTTAACCAAAATACTGATAGTGATATGGACAATGAAGTTCAGCGGTCTCAGATGGAGATGAGGAACCTATTGAAAACTAGAGTAAAGGTCACTCTTGCTATGCTGTAGCAAAGAGACTGGTGCCATTTTGCCCCTGCCCTAGAGATGTGTGGAACTTTGAACTTGAGAGAGATGAATCAGGGTTTATGGGGGAAGAAATTTCTAAACAGCAGTGTTCAAGATGTGGCCTGGCTGCTTCTAACAGCATATGCTGATGTGAATTTGCAAGGAGATGGTCTGAAATTGGAACTTATATTTAAAAGGGAGGCAGAGCATGAAAGTTGGCAAAATTTGCAGCCTGATCATGAGGTAGAAGAGAAAAGCCCATTTCCTAGGGAGAAATTCAAGCTGGCTTCAGAAATTTGCATAAGTAAAAGAAGCTGAATGGTAATAGCCAAGGCAATGGGAACAGTCTCAAGGGTGTGTCAGAGACTGTCACAGCAGCCCCTCCCATCACAGGCCCTAAGGCCTGGGAGGATAAAATGGTTTTGTGAGCCAGGTCCAGGGCCCAGCTACTCTGTGCAGCCTTGGAACATGATGCCTTGCACTGCTTCAGGTCCACCTGTGGCAAAAAGGGATGAAGGAACAGCTCAGGCCATGGCTTCAGAGGGTGCAAGTCCCAAGTCATGGCAGCTTCCACATGGTGTTGGGCCTGCAGGAGCACAGAAGGCAAGAGTTGAGGTTTGAGAACCTCTGCCTAGATTTCAGAGGATGCACGGAAACATCTGGATGTCCAGGCAGAAGTCTGTTGCAGGGGCAGAGCCCTCATGGAGACCTCTACTAGGGCAATGCAGAGGGGAAATGTGGACTTGGAGCCTTCACACAGAGTCCCCACTGGGGCACTGCCTAGTGGAGCTGTGAGAAGAGGGCTACTATCCTCCAGACCCCAGAATGGTAGGTCCACTGACAGCTTGCACCATACATCTGGAAAAGCTGCAGGTATTCATTGCCAGACCATGAAAGCAGCCAAAGGTGCTGTACCCTGCAAAGCTATAGGGATGGGGCTTCCCAAGGCCTTAAGAGCCCACCCCTTGCATCACTGTGTCCTGGATGTGAGTCAGGGAGTCAAAGGAGATTATTTTAGAGCTTTAAGATTTAATGAGTGCCCTGCTGCATTCAGACTTGCATAAAGCCTACAGCCCCTTTGTTTTGGCCAATTTCTCCCTTTTGGAATGGTAACATTTACTTAATGCCTGTACCCCCGTTTTATCTTGAAGGTAACTGAATTGTTTTGATTTTACTGGTTCATAGGCAGAAAGGACTTGCCTTGTCTCAGATGAGACTTTGGACTTATTTGGACTTTTGAGTTAATGCTGGAATGAGTTAAGACTTTGGGGGACTGTTGGGAAGGCATGACTGGTTTTGAATTGTGAGAAGGACATGAGATTTGTGAGAAGCCAGGGGCTGAGTGATATGGTCTGGCTCTGTGTCCCCTCCCAAATCTCATGTCAAATTGTAATCCCCACGTGTCACGGGAGGGACCTGGTGGGAGCTAATTGGATCATGGGGGACGGGTTTCTCCCTAGTTGCTCTTGTGATAGTGAGTGTGTTCTCATGAGATCTGATGGTTTAAAAATGTGTGGCACTTTCCCCTTCTTTCTCCTGCTCCATTTTGGTAAGATGTGCTTGCTTCCTCTTCACCTTCCACCATGATTGTAAGTTTTCTGAGGCCTCATAGCCATGTTTCCTGTATAGCCTATGAAACTGTGAGTCAATTAAACCTCTTGTCTTTATCAATTACCCAGTCTCAGGTAGTTCTTTATTACAGTGTGAGAATGGACTAATATAGATGGGGGTCTCACTATGTTGACCATGCTGGTCTCCAACAGAGTAGTATTATTTTACTTCTTGTTCTTCATTCTTTCCCAAACTGTTTTTAGAATTAGATGACATAGTGGTTACTAGGAGTTGTGGGAGCTGGAGTTGGTAGAAAATGGGGAGATGTGGATCTAAAGACACAAAGGAGCAGATACATAGGAAAAAAACGTCGAGAGATCTAATCTACCACCTGAAGACTATAGTGAATAAAAATTTTTGGGATTGGGAATATTTGTCAAATAGGTAGATTTTAGTTACTTTTCTAAAGAAAGTAACTATGTGAGATGATAATATGTGTTAATTTGTTTCACTATAGTAAGGATTTTACTATTTCCGTGCCATAACATCATTTTGTAAACCTCAGTCACACTAAAATTCATGTTTTTTTTTTTTTTAAAAGAACTAGATCATAGTGAAGAGATAGTTTCTCTGTCAGTTATCATTTTATGGTCATTACCTGTGTAAGAGAGATTTTTTTTTCTACCTTAATAGAGTATCTTGATTTGGTAAATTGCCCACTATTCAGAGACAGTGGATTTATACAGAAGCAGGGAATATTTTCTTTGTCGTTATCACTACTAAGGGTTCTCTCCAAGAAAAGTGTGCTGTCTGCAGTCTCTGGTTATTTCTTTAGTTCATCAGAATAAGGCTGTAAGTAAAGCATAGAAAGAACATATGTAAGTAAAGCATAGACAGAACATACTGTCAGTAAAGCATAGAAATATATCAGATCAATGTTTGTGAGGTTTAATTTATTGTAGACTATTCAATCATTCCAGGGTGTAATTTTCTTCAGAGTCCTGGAAACCATTTAGATCTTTCCATATGAAGCATCTGTACTTCATCATCTTTACATTAGGAAATTGGCAGTATCTTATAGCATTATATTAAATATTTAATAAAAATTTTGTGTTGATAATTTAGAATAATCTATTTTTATTTTCTTATATATCAATATCTGATTATCTGGGAAATTCAATGAATCTTTTACATTCACAAAGCAACATTTGTATGTTTGGCCTACTGTAATACATTTTAATAACTGACTGTTTTGCATTAAGATGTGGAAATTATTCTTAAAGGGGTTTTATTTGTTAATAGGTCCTAAGTGAAGCCACATAGCAAAGCCAATCAAAAAGATTGATTACATCAATCTGAGTTTATTGCAATTCTACACTGAATTTGAACAGGGGACAAAAGTCTTGCTGTTCTATAATCATCCTCTGAGTCAATTGATTATCCCAATACTATCAATACTTCTTCTAATACTGAATAAATTCATGGGAAGATACAATCATAGCTAACTTAGGGATGGTGCAAGGAAAATTATTTGATTAGATGGAGGTGTAAGCAGTGTGTTGTGGCAGAAGGAAGAATAGAAGACAGAAAATATCCAATTTCCTCCAAAATTAGCTGGGCATGTTGGCATGCACCTCTAGTCCCAGGTACTCAGGAGGCTGAGGTGGGAGGATCACTTAAGCCCTTGAGTTTGACGCTGCAGTGAGCCACGATTGTACCACTACACTCCAGCCTGGGCAGTAGAGTGAGACGCCATCTCTAAAAATAACTCTAGTCTTGGGTTGGCTGAACCTGTTGCTGTCTGTGTGACATGCAACTCACTTAACTTCTCTTGATCATAGCTTCCTTGTCTGTAAAATGAAGAGAAATATTCACTGTTACTACCTTAAATATTTATCACAAGCATTAAAAAGCTTTTCAAATTTATAATACTCTGTAGACAACCCATTATAATTAGAATTTCGCAATCTGGGATAATGAGATTGCCACTAAAAATTATTATAGAAACAGAAAATACTTGCTTCCCAATGAACACACATTATATGTAACTGGTGAAATAAGTAAAAACAAACTATAAACATACATCTATCACCTTGTATTATATGTAGATATGCAGTCTTTATTATTTAATAAGGTTTGCACTATCAGTAAGATATAGTCTGGTAAAGGACTGAAGGCAGGACTATAAGAACAACAAAATTAAGATTATTACAGAAAATAATATAAGATATAAGATATAATGTGATAAAACCAATACAACAAATTGTTTTTATAGCTATTATAAAAGCTGTTATTGTTTTATAACTGTTGTAGCTGTCTTACTTTGAAGAAACATTGAAAAAAAACTCAGTGTTCCTGCTGGCACTAACGTACCCCACCCCGCCACTGTCAGGACATGTGCATGCGCAGGCACTGCCACAGAGCCACAACTGGTGCAAGTGCATGCTTGCATTCCCCAGCACCCTGACACCACCTATGCATGCTTATGGACTCTGTTGCTCCACTACTGCTGGCACATGTGCACGAGCATGGACCCTGCTGTCACCACCTGATGAGGTGCTTTTGCTGGTAACTCCCCATCAAAATGTGGTTGCCAGTGTACCAGGAACACTTTGCCCCTTTACAGCAGAAGGTGTTTAACCTTGAGGGGCCAGAGAACAAATTCATGGGCCTGGTACTAGCCCTGCAAGGTTATAGCATGTAGCCCAGGAATGCTGAGCTGATCTTTGGTCCCCTGAAACCAGCCAGAAATGAAAGCAGTTGACTGAATCAAAGTTATACTACAGTCAAATCTTCAAAGGCATAAAAGAATATAAAAGCAAAAAATCCCATCCGAAAAACAGCAACATCAAAGATTAAATGAATATCAGCCCACACAGGAGAAAGAACTAGCACATGAACTCTGGCAATTCTATAAGCCAGAATATCTTGCCTCCAAGCAACCACACTAACTCTCCAGCCATGATTTTTAACCAGGCTGAAATGGCAGAAATGACATATAGAATTCAGAATCTGGATAGCAACGAAGATAATCAGAGTTCAGGTGAAAGTTGAAACCCAATCCAAAGAATCTTAGGAATCTAATAAAATGTTACAAGAGCTTCAAGAGGAAGTAGCCATTTTAAGAAACAAACAAACTGATCTGATAGAGCTGAAAAATACACTACAGGAATTTCACAATACAATCAGAAGTATTAGCAACAGAATACACCAAGCTGAGGAAAGGATCTCAGAGCTTGAAGACTGGTTCTTTGAACCACCTCCATCAAATAAAAATAAAGAAAAAAGAATAAAATGGAATGAAAAAATTCTTCAAGAAATACAGGATTATGTAAAGGGACCAATCATATGAAACACTGGCATCCCTGAAAGTGAGGGAGAGAACACACGCAAATTGGAAACATATTTGAAGATATTGTCCATGAAAAATTTCCCAAACTTGCTAGAGAGGTCAACATTCAAATTCAGGAAATTCAGAGAGCCCATGTGAAATACTATACAAGAGGATCATCCCCAAGACATATAGTCATCAGATTCTCCAAGGTCAGCAGGAAAGAAAAAACATTAAAGACAGCTAGAGAGAAGGGGCAGGTTGCCTACAAAGCCAACCCTATCAGGCTAACAGTGAACCTTTCAGCAGAGAACCTATAATCCAGAAGAGACTGGGGGCATATATTGAGCATTGTGAAAGAAAAGAAATTCCAAACAAGAATTTCATATCTGGCCAAGCTAAGCTTTATAAGTGAAAGGTGAAATAAGTTCCTTTTCAGACAAGTAAATGCTAAAATAATTTGCTACCACCAGACCTGTCTTACCGGAGGTCCTTAAGTGAGTGCTAAACATGGAAATGAGACAGTTACCAGCCACCACGAAAACACACTTAAGTATATTGCCAAAACATACTTTGACTATTGACAATACAAAGCAATTATACGATCAAGTCTGAATAACAACCAGATAACAGTGTGATAGGATGAAGTTCACACATATCAATATTAACCTTGAATGTAAACAGGCTAAACACCCTACTTAAAAGGCTTAGAGTGGTAAGTTGGTTAAAGAGGCAAGACCCAACTATTTGCTGTCTTTAAGAGACCCATTTCACATGCAATGACACGGATAGGCTCAAAGAAAAGGGATAGAGAAAAATCTACCAAGTAAATGAAAAACAAAATAAAAGCATGGGTTGCTTTTTAATTTCAGACAAAACAAATTTTAAACCAATGAAGATGAAAAAGACAAAGACAGGCATTATATAATGGTAAGGTTCAATTCAACAAGAAGACTTAACTATTCTATATTTATATGCATCCAACACTGGAGCAGCTAGATTCATAAAGCAAGTTCTGTGAAGTTCCTAACATCACATGTAGAGGAACTAGAAAAAGAATTGTGTACCAACCCTAAAGCTAGCAAAAAAAGAAGTAACCAAAATCAGAACTGAACTGAATGAAATTGAGACATGAAAAACCACACAAAAGATCAGTGAAACCAAAGTTGGTCCTTTTAAAGAATAAATAGATCAATAGACCCCTAGCTAGACTACTGAAGAAGAAAAAAAGACCCAAATAAAAATAATCAGAAATGACAAAGGAGATATTACCACCAACTCCACAGAAATTCAAAAAACACCCAGTGATTATTACAAATACCTTTATGCATACAAACTAGAAAACAATAGATAAATTCTAGGAAACATACAACTTCTCAAGATTGAACCAGGAAGAAATTGAATCTCTGAACAGACTGATAATTTATGAGTTCCAAAATTGAATCAATAGTCTATGTTCATAGATATGAACATAGATTCATTAACATGAACATAGAGGGCCTCCTCCCTAACTCATTCTATGAGGCCAGCATCATTCTGATACAAAACCCGGCAGAGACACAACACAAAAAGAAAACTTTAGGCCAATATCCCTGATTAACATAGATGGAAAAATCCTCAACAAAATACTAGCAAACTAAATCTAGCTGCACATCAAAAAGCAAATCCATCATGATCAAATAGGCTTTATTCCTGGGATGCAAGTTTGGCTCAACCTATGTAAATCAATAAAGGTGATTCATCACATAGATAGAACTAGAAACAAAAACCACATGATCATCTCAATAGATGCAGAAAAGGTTTTCAATAAAGTTCAACATCACTTCATGACAAAACTCTCAACAAACTAGGCATTAAAAAAACATACCTCAAAATAATAAGGGCCCTCTATTACAAACCCACAGCCAACATTATACTGAATGGGCAAAAGCTGCAAGCATTCTTCTTGAGAACTGCAACAAGACAAGTATATCCACTCTTACCACTTCTGTTCAACATAGTACTGGAATTCCTAGCCAGAGCAATCAGGCAAGAGAAAGAAATAAAAAGCACCCACATAGGAAGAGAGGATGTCAAAATAACTCTCTTCACAGACAATATGATTTTATACCTAGAAAACCCCATAGTTTCTGCTCCAAAGCTCCTATATCTGATAAATGACTTCATCAGTGTTTCAGGATACAAAATCAATACACAAAAATCAGCAGCATTTTTATACACCAACAACCTCCAAGCTGAGAGCCTTATCAACAATACAATTCCATTTACAATAGCCATAAAGAAAGAAAAATATACCTAGGAGTACACAAATGAGGGAGGTTAAATATCTCTACAATGAGAATTACAAAACACTGCTGAAAGTAATCAGAGATGACACACACAAATGGAGAAACACACCATCCTCATGGATAGGTAGAATCAATATTGTTAAAATGGTGTTACTCCCCAAAGCAGTGTACAGATTCAGTGCTATTCCTATCCATCTACTAATACCATTTTTCACAGAATTAGAAAAAAATTCTTCCAGAATTCATATGAAACCAAAAAAGAGCTCAAATAGCTGAAACAATCCGAAGTAAAAAGTATAGCGCCTGAGGAATCACCATACCCAACTTCAGACTATACTACAAGGCTACAGTAACCAAAACAGCATGGTACTGGTACAAAGACAGACACACAGAATGATAGAACATAATAGGGAATCCAGAAATCAGATTGCTTTGTTGCACACCCATAACCATCTGATCTTTGACAAAGTCAACAACAAAAAAAGCAATGGGGAAAGAACTCCCTATTCAATAAATAGTGTTGGGATAACTGACTAGTTATATTCAGAAGGTTGAAACTGGACCCCTTCCTTACACTATACACAAAAATCAACACAAAATAGATTAAAGACTTATAGGTAAAACCTACAACTTAAAAAACCCTAGAAGAAAACCTAGGACATTCTATTCTGTACATAGCCCCTGGCAGAGTTTTCATGACAAAGCCTTCAAAAGCAATTTCAACAAAAAAAAACTGATAAGTGGGGCCTAATTTAACTAAGGAGCTTTTGCAAAGCAAAAGAAACTATTAACAGAGTAAACAGACAGCCTACAGAATGAGAGAAAATATTTGTATCTTATGCATGCAACAAATGTCTCATATCCAGAATCTATAAGGAAATTAAGCAAATGAACAAGAAAAAAAAACACCCTATTAAAAAATGGGCAAAGGACATGAACAGATACTTCTCTATAGAAGACATACACTTGGCCAACAAGCATATGAAAAACTGTTCAATATCACTATTCACTAGAGAAATGTAAATTAAAACCACAATGAGATATCATCTCACACTAGTCAGAATGGCTATTATTAAAAAGTTAAAAAATCACAGATGCTGGTGATGCTGTAGAGAAAATGGAACACTTACACACTGCCGGTGTGAATATAAATTAGCTCAGCCACTGTGAAAAGCACTTTGGAGATTTCTTGAAGACCTTAAAACATAACTACCACTTAGCACAGCAATCCTATTACTGGGTATATATCCAAAGGAATATAAATTATTCTACTATTAAGACACATACACATCTATGTTCATCACAGCACTATACACAATAGCAAAGACATAGAATCAATCTATATGCCCACCAATAGTGGATTACATAAAGAAAATGTGATACATATACACCATGGATTACTACACAACCATAATAAAGAATGAGATCGTGTCCTTTTCAGCAACTTGGATGGAGCTGGAGGTTATCATCCTAAGCAAATTAATGCATAACAGAAAGCAAATACTACATGTTTTCACTTATAAGTGGAAGCTAAACATCAAGTACATATGGACACAAAGAAGGAAACAACAGACACCAGGGCCTACCTGATGGTGGAGGGAGGGAGGAGGGTGAGGAATAAAAAATTACCTATCAGGTAGTATGCGTATTACCTGCGTGATGAAATAATCTGTACACCAAACCCCTGCAATGTACAATTTACCCATGTAACAAACTTGCACATGTACTTCGTGAACCTAAAATAAAAATTGGAAAGAAAAGAAAAACTCATTGTGAATACTCTGCCATCTATTCTTCCCATCCTTGGCCAAGGAATTAACGTAATTGGGAAGATTTGAGATTATCAAAGGAAAACCATTAAAATGTTGTCAATGTGGTCATTTTATATGCACTGGCAGGGTATATTTGAGAACTGAGAGTCTATTATTTTGGTATAATAGGAGGGATTTCAACATGTGCCTATTACAGGTATTTCTAGTTCAGAGTATTGCTTCATTCTTGGCCAATAAATCAGTATTGTTATATGGATACACAAAAAATCTACTGGAGGTATAATAACAATTGTTAAAAATACTGCATATTTTATGCCACTTTGTACTATTTTAAAGTGATTTTACATATTTTCCTATTTTCTTCATTTGAAGTCATTACACATTTTGAAAATGTTTTCTGAGTGCTATACATTCTTCTTATAAACAGTGTTTAAAGGTAACTACAAAGTTCTAAGAGTGGGGAAATTAGGATATATCATTTCAAATAACATTTATTTGGTTTTTAAGTTAATGTTGCTGATAAGACTCTGCAATATAATAATTCAATGAATCCACAGTAATTTAACACCAGATAAAGAATTTATAATATTGTTCTTTCTGGGTTATTACATCTGCTTTTAAAGGTAAGTGGAGCATTAACACCTGAGGCAACAGCATTGATTATAACATTGTTATTGTAAAAGTCTCACTGCTGTTGTTTTAATTCTAAGATAAAATAAAGTTCAGCCTACCTTTCAATCAGGTGATTAACTTTCTGGAGCTGCAATTGAGGTTTCCAGTTTCAAAAAGGTATGTGTCCCTGTAGGTATTCTGACCCCTAACTTTTATAGATGCTGTAGGCATCAGATACTTACTTGCATTGTCTTCCCAGTAGTACAATTTGTCCACACCTTCCCTGAGCATAAAAATGTTATTAAAAGTATGTAAAGCATAGTTGTCCATTAAAAATAGACATATACATTAAATGAGGCTTGGAGATGGTCTAAGAAATCTCCATGGTTTCACGGCAATATCAAAGTTGTAAAAGCAGCAAATTTCTTCTGAGTTTCATTAAATGAAGAAATACTTTAGTCTGTTTGGAATCTTCTCTGTTATTTCATTGACAATCGTTTTAAATTTTTATTTCCATAGGTTTTTGGGGAACAGGTGGTATTTGGTTACATGAGTAAGTTCTTTAATGGTGATTTCTGAGATTTTGGTGCACCCATCACCCAAGCAGTATACACTGAACCCAGTTTGTAGTCTTTTATCCCTCACCACTCTCTCACCCTTTCCCCCTGAGTCCCCAAAGTCAATTGTATCATTCTTATGCTTTTGCATCTTCATAGGTTAGCTTCCAATTATGAGTGAGAACATGCGATGTTTGGTTTTCCATTCCTGAGTTACTTCCGTTAGAATAATAGTCTCCAGTTCCATGCAGGTTGCTGCAAATGTCATTAATTTGTTACTATTTATGACCGAGTAGTGTTCCAGCATATATATGTATACCACATTGTCTTTATCCACTCGTTGATTGATGGGCATTTGGGTTGGTTCCATATTTTTGCAGTTAAGAATTGTGCTGCTATAAACATGCGTGTACAAGTATCTTTTTCGTATAATGACTTCTTTTCCTCTGGATAGGTACCCAGTAGTGGGATTGCTGGGTCAAATGGTAGTTCTACTTTTAGTTCTTCAAGGAATCTTCACACTGTTCTCCATAATGATTTTACTAGTTTACATTCCCATCAGCAGTGTAGAAGTGTTTCCTTTTCACTGCGTCCATGCCAATATCTATTTATTTATTTATTTTTTATTATGGCCATTCTTGCAGGAGTAAGGTGGTATCACATTGTGGTTTTGATTTGCATTTCCCTGATAATTAGTGATGTTGACTATTTTTTTTTTCACATGTTTGTTGGCCATTTGTATATCTTCTTTTGAGAATTGTCTATTCATACCCTTAGCCTTCTTATTGATGGGATTGATTTTTTTTCTTGCTAATTTGTTTGAGTTCCTTGTAAATTCTGGATATTAGTCCTTCGCTGGATGTATAGATTGTGAGGATTTTCTCCCACTCTCTGAGTTGTCTGTTTATTCTGCTGACTGTTTCTTTTGCTATGCAGAAGCTCTTTAGTTTAATTAAGTCCCATATATTTATCTTTGTTTTTGTTGCATTTGCTTTTGAGTGCTTGGTCATGAAATCTTTGCCTGAGACAGTATCTAAAATGGTTTTTCTGATTTTATCTTCTATAATTTTTATAGGCTTAGGTCTTAAATTTAAGTTCTTGATCAATCTTGAGTTGGTTTTTGTATAAGTTGAGAGATGAGGATCCAATTTCATTCTCCTACATGCGGCTTGCCAATTATCCCAGCAACATTTGTTGAATAGGGTGTCCTTTCCCCACTTTATGTTTTTGTTTGCTTTGTCGAAGATCAGTTGGCTGTAAGTATTTGGGTTTATTTCTGGCTTCTCTATTTTGTTCCATTGGTCTATGTGTCTATTTTTCTACCAGTACGATGCTGTTTTGGTGAATATGGCCTTATAGTATAGTTTGAAGTCAGGTAATGTGATGCCTCCAGCTTTGTTCTTTTTGCTTAGTCTTGGTTTGGCTATGTGGGCTCTTTTTTGTTTCTGTATGAATTTTAGGATTGTTTTCTCTAGTTCTTTTATTATTTCTATTCAACATAGTATTGGAAGTCCTAGCCAGAGCAATCAGACAAGAGAAAGAAATAAAGGGCATCCAAATCGGTAAAGAGAAAGTGCAACTGTCACTGTTTGCAGATGATATGATTATATACCTAGAAAACTTTAAAGACTCCTCCAAAAAGCCCCTAGAATTGATAAATAAATTCAGCAAAGTTTCAGGATACAAAATTAATGTAAGCAAATCAGTAGTTCTGCTATACACCAACAGTGACCAAGCTGAGAATCAAATCAATAACTCAACCCCTTTTACAATAGCTGCAAAAAAATAAATTAAAAACAAACACGTAGGAATATACCTAACCAAGGAGGGGAAAGCCCTCTACAAGGAAAACTACAAAACAGTGCTGAAAGAAATCATAGACGACACAAACAAATGGAAACACATTCAATGCTCGTGGGTGGGTATAATCAACATTGTGAAAATGACCATACTGTCAAAAGCAATCTACAAATTCAATGCAATTCCCGTTGACAATCTTATCACCTCTTAAAAGCTGCTTCCCAAATTCCCTTCTATTATTTTGCTATTGCTCAAGTGATCAATACGTATTGCCTTTTTGCATGTTGATGTGCAAATCTAACAATTTTTAAAAACCTTCAACAAGACTAGTGAGATTCAGATTTGCCATCTAAATAGCTCCAGCATACAAAGTTCTAAACCATTTTTGACAGAAGGCCTAAATAATGATTTTTATGTCTTTAGGTCAGAAATCTAGGGAAGCTTGGTATAACATGTGACTCCCAGAAGAATGTGTTATTTGTGTCTGAAAAATTATTTTTGCCTTACCCTGTGTTTGCAGTCATCATTGGTTTAAGATCTAGATGGATTTTGAAAACCAGGAAACTCTGGGATGTAAGAGAAGGATAAAGAAAGGCAACATCTGTAAGGCCCTTTAAGTTACCTAGACATCTGATTGTATTCTTTATGCTTACTGTATCAGGGCGATGATGCCAGAAAGGAAGTGACACAGATATTTGCAAATTATATTATTTGTACTTTTTGACACATTGGTTGATAAGCTTCTAATATTTACAGAAAAATCTATTAAATCTTCACAAATATTTTTGTAAGATGTATTGGGTTTCTAAAAGTTTTCTGTGGATATTATCAATCAGGGAATATTAAGTTAAAAAAAGAATCAGCTCCAGAAACAATCCTTGGGTATAAGGGGAACATCAAACTTCTTGTTAGATGATCAGCTTTAATCAAAATATATTCTTTGCATGTGGCATTTACATTTTAGATCATAGGGAAATTGGAGTTCTGACAATTGGTTAACAATTTCTAATATGTTTTATTTAGATAAATTTGACCATGTATTAAAGATCATCCTACAGAGATGTAACAGTGTCACTTTAATATTCTTATGCCTACTTCATAGTAAGGCAAATAAAATCTTCAGAATTGTTGCTGGCTGCCTAAACATGGGTTACTGTTTATTAATATTTTCTTTTTCTTGTTTGTTACCTTTCTAGAAACTTGAGATTTTCATGTGATGTTCTCTTTCTCTTTTTTTGTAGGCCCTTAAGTATTTTGTGTAAAGCAATTAAAACAGTAATTTCGGTAACTAGTTTATGTCATGTACCAAATTCAAAAATGACGGCTAAGAATGAAATTTAGCTCTAGCAAGGAGGCTTTAATTAAAGGATCCTTGCATCTATTTCAGTGACTTCCTGACAGTAATTCAACCATCTCCTGGTTCACTATTTCTGCAGTGCTCTGAAAATGAAGCTTCTCTACTTACTTTTTTTGGTTGTGTTTCATAAGAATTGAAGAAGCACTCATAAGAAAGGGAAAGAGGGAAAGCAGATGGACCTAGGATATCATGCCAAGTGTGTGGGGTGTTATTCAAATATATATATATATATATATATGTGTGTGTGTGTATATATACATATATATACACATATATATACTATATATATACACATATATATATACATATATATACACATATATATACATATATATATGTGAGAGAGAATGTTTGTAAAACAAAAATTGCAGAAAGTATATTTTTACAATTTGTTTAAAGAAGAACCCATAAAAGAAGTTTTCTGAGATAAAGTTGAAAAATGCACGTAGGGGCAGGTGGTGCCATTAGCCCTGCTGTTGGGACTGACAGATCAGTACTGAAGTGGCATCAGGGTAGGAAGGTATCAGCTTCAGTAATGGAGAGATGTCCAAAGGAAAGATTGCTCTATCACAGTGATGGGATCCTATCATGTTATAAATCGAAGATTGTTCTTTCCTGCCACTGAGATGAGCAGTTCTTTCTCCTTTCGAGAATGAAATGTTGGACAGAGACAAGGAAAAGATGAAAACAAAAAAGTAGGAAAAAGTTTTTTCTCTTTAACATAAATCTCCCGGGAGAACAGACAGTGTAGTGCCAATCTCCATTTTAAATAGGAGGCGAAGAAAATGCTCGCTTTTGGCAATTTCTTCTCATCTTAGCATACAGAATAGGTAAATTATGGTAATAGTTCTATATGTCTCTTGATATAACTTGGTTCTTATTGTTTTTTAAATTGGAACTATTAATAGATTTACACTTTTGGTTTGGAATGAAAGATATATTGAGCTGGGATGAGATTCAGTTAGAAGAAGGTGCAGTGTGTAGTAAAACCTGTACAACCCAGGTTTTGATTTCTGGCCAACTTGCTCTTACATATAACTAACTAGGCGATATTAGGCAAGATACTTTCCCTCTTTGAGTGTAGGTCTCCTGATCAGTGAACTGGGAGATGACATGTAAATAGAACCTAGCACAGGACCGTGTGTGTAGTAAGTAGTTGAAAAATGTTAGTCTCTTTTCCTTTCCAGCAGTCTATGTTAACCTACGTGGCCAATATTTGTCTTTTTCTGGAAATAAGTAAATGGGAACAAAATAACTTTTTTCTGATTATTTTAAAAATATTTTATTGCATTAAGATGATATTAGTGAAGTTCTATATACATCATGAAGTTTGCAAAACTGATTGCATTTTAATAAACAAAATGAAAGGAAACACACATAATTAACACACAAAATTTCCAACAAAATATATAAATTATAATACGGGGAGAGTTACAACTTTGTTATCATTTTAGCCACAGGTTGATTGAAGAACCTGCCCAAATCCCCACATGAAGATTATTGACAAAGGTGGAAATGGGCACCACAGTTTTCTTTTTTTAAATTTTTTAAATTATTTATTTATTTATTTATTTATTATACTTTAAGTTTTAGGGTACATGTGCACAATGCGCAGGTTTCTTACATATGTATGCATGTGCTATGTTGGTGTGGTGCACCCATTAACTCGTCATTTAACATTAGGTATATCTTCTAATGCTATCCCTCCCCCCTCCCCCCACCCCGCAGCAGGCCCCGGTGTGTGATGTTCCCCTTCCTGTGTCCATGTATTTTCATTGTTCAATTCCCACCTATGAGTGAGAACATGCGGTGTTTGTTTTTTTGTCCTTGTGATAGTTTGCTGAGAATGATGGTTTCCAGCTTCATCCATGTCCCTACAAAGGACATGAACTCATCATTTTTTATGGCTGCATAGTATTCCATGGTGTATATGGAGCACCACATTTTTCTTTCTTTCCATCCAGTACTCCAGCTTTAGGCTCATAAAATGCGTGACTGGGCAAACTAAGTTAGCGTAGGGATTTTTATTTTCTTAAAAAAAGAATATAACAAAAAACAAAACTAGTGAGAAGAAAAGCACATGATGTGAAGTGACATACCTCTTATAGGGAAACATATAGATCATCAGTGAAGATACTAATTGATCTATGTATTAATCATCATACTAATCAGAAATAAAATACCAAATAACTTCTTGAAGAGCAGCATGGTATTTCTCCACATAGTCTATTTTGACCAAAATAGCAAAGCATGACTTTCTTCTGAAGAGAGACATGCCACTGATGTCCAAGATGAGAATTATAATAAAAGAAAAATATTCTAACAAAATAATGCATTGAATTAAGGAAGCAGTTCTCAAACTACAGTCTTGGATACTCTCAGAGGCCCCTAAGATGCTTTCAATGGTTCCATAAGTCCCTCCTTTTTCAAGTACACGTGCGTGTGAGACTAAATTTTCTCCCTGTACTTTAACCAAAACAACATACTGCATCCGACTGAACATAAAAGAGAATTCAGTTGTCTTTTGAATTTACAAAAAATGTAAAACAGTGCCATTCTTGTCACTGAATATTGTTTTTGCTTATTTGTTTGTTTTCAAAAATAGTTACCTTGTCTTAAAATGTATTATTAATGTTAATAGATAATTGTTTTATTATTGTATTTTTAATGAATTGATAAATAAGATGGAAAACAGTCCTAAGACCAAAACCTTTGAGAACTGCCTATTTAAGGTATGAGAATTTTTGTGTTTAGAGATTAGATCTCCATCTCATTTTGTGTGTGTGTATATATGTATGTGTATATTCTGCTTATAAAAGTAAAATATAAGTTAGAAAACATTTGGGAATTTGTGTAAAGTCAAATATTAATCCCCTATATTCACATAATCCAAAGGTATTGCATTATCTTTCTTCATTTCTTCTATGCACACATCTGCATATTTATTTAAACAACATTAGGATCATAAGCTTTACACATCTCTGCATCTTTTTTTCACTTAATGTTGTATGATGAACACTTTTGTGATTTTTCAATAATCTTCAGAAATATGCTATTTAATGACTGTGTAATGATCCTTTATATAAAATTCTTAAGCACTCTGTTGGTGGGCACATAGATTGTATTTTTAGGTGTTGTTAGTATCATCTTAATCACCATCACTTTTGTCATCGTATTTAACATTTATTAGGCTCTTATCATGCTCAGGCAATGTGCTAAACTGTTTATGTGCCTTATTGCATGTAACCTACTTTTGGGGTGCCTTGCTATTTCCTCTAGGAAATGGTCTTCCTCTTTCTTCCTCTTACATCCCTTCAATTATTTCTGTCATTGGATCTAGCTGACAGATCATATGGAAAAGGGAGTGAGATATATTGAACCAATTCTTTTTTTTTTTTTGAGACAGATATGATCTTGGTTCACTGCAGCCTCCAGCTCCTGGGATCAAGCTATCCTCCTGCCTCAGCCTCCTGAGTAGTTGGGGCCACAGGCCCATGCCACCATGCTCGTCTAATTTTTTGTATTTTTGTAGAGACGATATTTCCCAGGCTGGTCTCCCACTCCTGGGGTCAAGAGAACCTCCCACCTAGGCTTGCTAAAGTGCTAGGATTACAGGCGTGAGCCACCACACCTGGCCTACAACTCTTGCTCTTAATATATAAGAAGCAAAGGAAAAAAAAATATCTGATTATTGCAGTCTAATTCATTCTAATGACAATAACTATATAAAAATATTGTCATTATGGTTTTATTTTTTCTGCTTTTGTTTGATATGGTCAGCTAAGATGCTTTCTCTTTCTTTTCTATTCAGGATTCTTGGGATGGTGGAATTTGCTCTAGTTAGTTTGGTTAGAATCACCACAGATATGGATACAGATCAGATAGGGGTTAGATAGACTTAAACTCAGACAAATTCTGCCTCACAGATATGCAATATACTAATTCCAGTCTGCTCCTTTAAGAACACATGTCATTGGTTATTAGGACAATCAGGCAAGAGAATGTGGATAGCTCACTATAAACCATCCATAGGGATGGTTGAGTACTAATGACATTTTGGCATATTGGATAAAAATATTTTTCAGAATAAAGAATTGAGTATTGATTTCCTTACCATCATACAATTCTTTTTAAATTTCTTAAATCAGAAAGTTATTCATTTTTTAAGCTTGGCTTTGCAGGTTAGGTTTTTTGAAAGTATTCAGGCACATTCTAAACTTCCCAGACGTGAGGAAATTGAAAGCACACAATGTTTACTGACGTGTAAAACTCTGGGAAACAGTTTTCATTAGTTAAATTTAAAATCTGTTCTCTTTTCCCTTTGTAAATGTGACCAGTGAGTCAGATTAAATTAGCTAGGGAAGTCAGAGGCTAAGGGTCATTTTGCCTCTCATCTGCATGTGCAATATCAGCTGAAATAAGTGATTATTTTTCATTACAATCAAGATTATTATCTATTGTAAGTATTTTAATACCATTTCCTATAGTGAAATTATGCATTATGCTTTTTAAATCTAGTATCTTAATGGAAACTCACGTTAGAAATATAGAAGCTAGCTGTGAGACTGTGTTCTTAAAACTAATGATCTAGATGCATGAAAGGATAAGAATACTTAGTTTAATACATTTTCCAGTGTATATATTTATGTGCCATCTTTAACTTCAAAGTTGTATTCTTTGAACAACTTGTTCTTTAGGAATGAAATAATTTTTCAGAAGGTACCCATGTTACTGGTGACAAAACCCATTAAATATTTAAATAGTGTTATTAGGTACATCATAAAAATACATGTAGAAATTGTCTATTTTAAAATATTTAGCCATATGTCAAATATAAAATGTTACTAATATGCTGAGTTGTGGAGACTTTGGTTAACTTTTGAGTAGGTTTCTTGTCATGTAACCTTTTAGGATTCTTTCCTTTTCTTTAAGGAGACAAATGGACGATTGTAACATGAACATTTAAAAATGAAATGCTTAATGGAAACATGAATAAATGGACACAGATTTGCCTGTCAAAAATTAAATAGCAATATTCTTTGATTAATATCAAAATCTAATCTAAAATAGTTTTAGCCATTTCATGCAGGTGACATCTGTGCTTAAATATAATTTTCTCTCCCTGTACTGGCATGACTGTTAATTACTTACTCAATGTAGTTCAACATTTAGTTAATAAATATGTCAAGCTTTTTCCTTAGTGTTCTTTTTGCAGAGTTGTGAATTTGAAATTAGTTTTAGATTTACAACATGGTGACAGACAGTGCTGTATAAATAGAGGTTAAACCCACAATTTACATATTAATTTCATGATTCATTTATTCCATGATTTATGGGGATATAGATTGTATTTAATGTCTGTTCTGTAGTTGTTTCAGGCATGACAAAAGGAATCACTATAGTAGCAGAGAAGTAATGGTGTCCATATTGAACTACAGGGTGTTGAGGGGAAAGTAAGGTTTGGAAACACAATGATTCATTACCTTTAATACTCTCCAAGAGGCAAGTGAAAAGTAATAATTGATTTTTAAAAGGATTACATCTGATAATTCTAAGAGTAGGGGAGGAGATAAATTAACCCGCTAGCATAGTGTCTTGCACATAGTAGGAACTAAAATGTTTGTTAAGTGACTTGAAGTTGAGGATCATAATATATTTTTAAGACTGGATAAAACTTAAGTTAAACTTTGAGAAGCTTTAAACAAATCTTTTTTAGCTGACTTCTATTAATTGGCCTTGTTTCCTCATGACAGGTGCCCTCATATTTTAAAAATCCTCTTCTTATCCATTATTTATGTAGATTTATTAGATATTCTTGGCCATATTGATGCAATGTCATACATAGATTGCAATAAAGAGATTTTCTTACTGCTTATTTTTTTTAGAAATATCAATATGTTTGAATGATTAAAATAGGCTATGTTATGTAATGAAACAAAAACTTCTCAAGTTTGTAGTGGACATAGGTCTGCTTTCAAGATATTTCAAAAAAATCTATTCAAGATAGGTAAATGCTGTCTATACTCCTTTTTTGCAATATCAAACTTATGATTAATTAACTTATGGATTTCATGCATAAGTTTAAACCAGATAAAACTTACTAGATACAGTAATATTCCTAAAGCAACTTGTGGTCCTCAAACTGACTTCATGTTGCCCCTTTAAATGTCAACAGCAGTTATTGTGGAGAATACTTAACTTAGTGCTGGGAGATTGACCTTGTTTTCTTCTTGAGAAGATCATGCCCTACAAATCTGATACTCTCAAGAACCTCCTCTATGTAAAGGTACAAATGTAAAACCCATTAATGCTCAGCAAGGACTGTGGATTACTTTCACAGGTCACTGAGCTAGGTTCTCCGAATAGGTAAAGTACTTTGGGGACATCTTTGTATTACCTATGTACTTTTTCAAGCCACTGGAGTTAGCAATTACTGCAAGAAGCAGAATTTTTTAACTTAAATTCTAGTGGCTGGAAATCATACCAAAAACCCAGGAACTGTAAGTTTAATAAATCTGTTCAATATGCATTTGTTTAATCCCTACTTAATTCCAAGTCCTTTTACATACTTGCCAAGTCCTTTTACAAAATCCAAAGATCTCATTTAATCCTTATATACCCCTCAATAGGGCATGATTAAATCCATTTTGCAGATGCAAAATCTGAGCCTCTGGGAGGATACATGGCTTGCTTTGGAGACAATTTTGTAAGGATTGGAACTCAAATGGGTCTGGCTCCAAGGAGTTACCTTTTCTTTCACATCACGGTGGCTCCTATTAAGGGATGGAGTTAATGTATTTGCAGAGGCACCTAAAGCGTCCCAAAAAGTAAAATTGGAGGGTTTAATCCAGGATGTTCCATCTTAAACCTTGGCAACATTGGTTCAACTCTTACTTAACGTTGCCCAGTCTAAATGATGCTTCCAGTAATTTTAGCAATTTTAATTAAGTAGACAGAGTTGATTACTTCAATTGCCTGCATTGCCTTTTGTCAGTGGTTCAAATCCAGCTATTTCACATATTTCATATTTCATATTTCCGAGCTCCCAAGCGCTTCAGAAAAGTTCTAGGAGCTAAAGAGTTAAATGACGTGAATAAATCTTCACACTTTTTCACACTTCTTTACTCAGTGATGTCTCAGCATTTTTCTTGACTGGAGCAGTTTCTTATAATTTTACTAGAAAGATTAAAACACGTTTCCAGTGAAGGTAGTATGCAAACACACGACATGCGTTGGATCCCTGAGGTAATCTAATGATATAATGCAGGGAGGTTTAGTGAAAAATAAAGTCATAGCACCAAAACAATTGGTAGTAAAGCAAACAGAAAATTTCAAAGCCAGTTCTTTGGTTCCTCTTCCCCTGATTGTTCTTATCCTTTTCCTTCTTGACTCCATTTTCTACTGCCTTGTGGCTTTCCAAAGAGTGAGGCAGGGATTAAGGCTTGATTTTATCTGGAGACATCTTCTAACCATTTAAAATTCACAGCAAAAATGTAATGGACTTAAAACTGCCAAAAATGATTGACTAGGAGTGGAAGATGAAGAGGAATTTCTAGGAAGAAAAATGCTTAGTGGAGTACATTTCATTCTGGGGCCCATACTTGAAATTATAACCGTCTCCACTTGCTGAGCACCTAATAGGAACTTTCCAAGTTGAGCAAATAGAGGTCAATAAAATAAGCTCCTTCCCATTAATAAAAGTTAGCTTATTATAGCCTTCTGCACTGTAATCTGTCTTTTCAGCAAATAATTAATGTCACCTAGAGCTTGCATATGGAGGGAAATTGAAGTAGGGTGAGTGAAGTGATTATTTTTAACAGTAGATTACCTAGAAAAAGACAATTTAATGAATGAACAGGTAGGTTCATTTTTGGCCAGATTTCAAATATGGTCTCAAAAATAAACACTTGAGGCCAGGCACAGTGGCTCACACCAGTAATCCCAGCACTTTGGGATGCTGAGGTGGGAGGATTGCTTGAGGCCAGGAGTTCAAAACAGGCCTGTTCAACATGGCAAGATCCCATCTCTATAAAAGAAAAAAAAAACACACACTAGCTGGGCCTGGTGGCATGCTTCTGTAGTTCCAGCTCCTCGGGAGGCTGAGGCAGAGGATTGCTTGATCCCAGGAATCTGAGGCTTCCATGAGCCATGATCCTGCCACTGCACTCCAGCCTGGGCAATAGAGGGAGACCCTGTCTCAAAACAAAACAAAACAAACAAACAAACACATAAACACTTGAAAGCTAAGGACAGGAGAGGGTGCTGAAGCTCACATATTCTTCTCCCATATAGATCCACAAAACTGAATCAATTGCATTTCTATTTATTTAAATAATTTGCATATATCAGCAGTGTATTCTTATCTTGGTTTGTAGATGAGTTTCTCTTTTCTTGCTGGACATAGAGTTAAATCTCACTTTTAAATCCCTTGAAATTGAAATGTGATGAGCAGATGACTATAGGGAGCAGGTGTCAAACAATATTTAAATGACATTTTCAACAAAATAAATATTTGAACCACCCTGTCCCACTGGTGATAGAATAATCTGCTTCAAAAAAAATGCCATTAATTGTGTACCGCCTCTGACATTTGTTCTTCAGGAAATACTCACAGTTTATCTTCTGAGCTGGAGCCTTTTATCAGCAATGCAGTTGAACTACAGTGTAAAAAATGGTAATTGAGTATTTTATCAAATGCCTCTAACAAAATGGACTTTGCAACATGTACATGAAAATTAAAACCATTGGTTGCAGGGATGAACAAATTGGAATGATTTATTATCAGAAATATCAATATGTCACTGTTCAGAAATAAAAAGAAACAAACAATCTCAGTCCCCCTCCACATTAAAACTCCCCCCATCCCATTCCCAGACATAAGCACCCAAAGCACTCTTAGTTGCAGCCAAAGCAGTGGAAGGTAAGTACATTTTAATTCTTTGTGCTAGCAAAACCGCTAAAGAAAAAGGAGAAAAAAGCATCATAATAATAGAGCAGCTGCTGCAGGACATTATGTAAGGAAACGAGACAGTAATAAAAGAACCATGTCAAAAGAAAGCAGCTATGAATGTGTACATCAGTGCTGGTGATTGCAGAAGGAGGATTAAATATAATATATGGGGCAATTTGGAAAAGTGAATTTACTGCCTATGTTTATCACCTAAGTAGCCAATGCCTTTAAAATGGGCTTTATTTAACTTATGTAACATAGCTTTAAAAAATGGCATTAGAAAAAAAAATGGCATTAGAATAATAGCATTGCAGGAGTATTTTATACTAATTATTTAAATTTTGCATTTATTTAGATTTATTTGGATTAAATGCACCAAATGTGTAAGTTCAGGTTGGAGACATCAAGTAGATTAACAACAAGTAGATTAACAACATGGGTGGGAGTGGATGTGTTTTTTCTTGAATTTAGTTGAATTTTAATTCAATTTTTGTTTTTTCTTGAATTTAATTGAATAAATTGAATATTAAGGTTTTTCTTTTTAAAGAAAAAGGTCAGAAATAAAATGTGTAAAAGAGAAACCCTTTTTGTAACAGTTCAAGCTGCTTTTAAAAATGGTGTCTTGACTTTGGGGATGCCACTGAATAAGAATGTTTAGCTTCCTTCCAGGCTGCCAGCAGGATGCCATTGTCTATGCTGTTCTTCTCTGTGTGAATCTAAGAGTTTACTTCTCTCACCCATGATCACCCATGACTATTCACTAAGTACAAATCAAATGGGCTTACATCAGGTAGAAACCCAGACTGGGACCTTTTTTTAAGGCATGCAGAAAACAATTAGGTATACCTCTTTAAGACTGGATAAAGGGAACTTTATTTTCTTCCCTCATTTCCCTAAAACTTCCATCTCCTTTAGATCTTTTGGATATAAAATTCAAGAGGCAATTGATTGTTAGTTACATGCCAAGCTTAGTATAATTTTATAAAGCAGTCATAGGTAGTTGAATAATATTTTTAAAAACCTAAGGAATCTTCTTCTACATTGCTTTTTAGCCACATGAAAAGAAAATGATTTTCTGTATATAATTTATGTATAGTGTATGCTTAAAACATTTCTCTGAATTAGTTATTGCAAGCAACTTGCAAAACTGGATTCATCTAGAGGGTTGTGTCTAGGTTTGAGCAAAACTAGCAAATTTGTAGAAAAAAAGGTAAAATCAAATTACTAACTTGCACTTGGGAGAGAACATTCTGAATTAATGAAAAGTTTGACAGAATATTTTTTAAAGTTATAATTTTTCATGTACATTTAGTAACTTGAATTGCTCTTTTCTGGCAGCTGTCAGAGACTATTTTAATGAACACATATTTGCATACACTTATTGTGGGAAAGTTTTTAAGTAGCCTTTTCTCTCAGCTAAGTTAAGCCAGCTCAATTACGAGTTTATTTACATGTTTAATAATTTTTACAAGCTCATTTTTATTAGTATAAAGATACTAAAAATTTGTATCTGTGAAACTGTAGGGTTGTATCCTTTATACTAAAAGCCTGATATCTTTACTACTTCTGCCCAATCCAGGTTAAATGGGTAGTTCAATCTCATGACCTTTCAAAAACCTAAAGATGTTACGAAACTGTTGTCTTACAATTGAACCAACACTGTTACTTACTACATGTGTCTGTTTGTGTGAAAAGGCAAAAATCTTTCCCAATACTTCTATTTTTGTATTGTAAATAGTATTATTGAAAGAGAGGCATGATCGTGTTATGAAAGAACTGATGGGCTTAGGCTCCTTTTTCACAGCTCATGGCACTGTGCTGTATAGACTTGCCCCTCACTGTGAAAGCCAATCAGTTGATTTCTTTTAGATTGAAGAAAAATAATTCCCAAGTTCTCAGGTCTCTGTGGGAAACATCCTTTATCATTTTTGCTGAAGTATGAACCTAGGGGTAGGATAACAAGAGGACTGTAATTAACATCTCCAGTCCTAAAGATGCATGGGTAGTTGGGAGGGGTTCGTAATCTCCATGGCCATTAGATTCAAAGCCATGTTAAAAGTTCTAACCGTAAGCTCAGCATTGAAATATACAGAAAATCAGTGCATACTATGAAGAGTGGATATGGCAGTTCCTTGTACTTCCATGGTTTAATAGAAGCTGTTCTTTTTATAAATGAATACATATAGTTGATATTATTGCGGGGCAGATGAGTGGCAAAACAAGATTCTCCCAGTCTTCCTAGAGTGTAAGTGATCTTCTCTTAAGGAAACATATGTATTTACCTCCAATAGTACACATTATATTATATTCCTAAAAGACTAATGTCACCCTTTGTATTCTAAAAGGCTTGTTACCACTTTTTTTTTTCCCTTTCAGTGCTGACCAATTCTTACAGAGCACAGGTAAAGGGTGAAAGTTTTAAAAAACAGAAAACATTATTTATTTTTATTCTTTAGTGATTAGTTTTTCGTTTTCATTTGTCCTTGAATCATAGTCCCAGAAACTTTATATTTTAGTTTTTCAGGAAGTACTATTTGAATACAGGAAATCTGGTGGGCATACATTATCTTTGAATAAACATTTTGAATATTTGCACATACTATAAAATCAGAGAATATTAATTGTGCCTCTCTGTTTCTTCTTGCACCTTGTGAAAGAGGTGGTGCCTGTTAAAGTGTATTCCACAGATGCTGAGATCACAGGAAAAAAGAGATACATTTTATTCTCTTAAGGTGAAACTTTTGTGGAGGAGAGATTTCTTCAAAAAGGGAGGCAAGGGTGGAGAATGGAATGGACACATGCCTGGGAGATGGCAGAGCTATCTATAAAATACACATGAATAACATCACATCTGTTTATGTGTATTATGTAGACAGTATTATTAGTTATAGGTATGATCATGTTATTTATGTGTGTAATGTAGATAATATGTATGTGCATGTGTGTATGTGTGTGTGTATGAGTATATATGATTTGTGTCTTTAGGAGTAGGTGAAAAGGCTACTTTTTTACTCTGCATGTAAAACTGAAGGGATTTCAACCAACAAAATGAACTTGTTCATAATTAGAACTTGAATTTAGGGAAAAAACAGTGGTTTTCAACCTTTATCATGCCTCAGAATCCCCTCAAGTGTTTGTTAAAACACAGATTGCTGGGCCCCACCCCCTAAATTTCTGATTTGCTAGGTATGGGATAGGACTGAGACTTTGGATTTCTAACAAGTTCCCAGGTGATGTCCATGCTGCTTGTCCAGAGACCACGCAGAGAAACACTGTTTTAGAATCAATCTATTATATTTCACTTTCATATTCAGTTTACCTGAACTGTGCTGGAAACATGGGTGTCATACAACCGTAGTTAACAAAATGATTTAAAACAATAAGTCCCTGAGCTTTAGTTTCCTTATCTGTAGAATGAAGAAATTAGACTTGCATAATTTTGAAGGCCACCGCAAAACTGACATTCTAAAAGCATTATACCATAGTGGCAACTGATACTGTCAAAGTATATAGTTTTGTCTATTCCATGTCTTCATTCAAAATTTCAGGCAACATATTGCATGCAAATTTGTAGCTTGATCTGGAGGCAGCATAATCTAATAGTTAATAGTGTGGGTTCTTGAACCAGACTGCCTGGTTTTGAGTATTACCTTTGCAACTGACTATGAGTGTGACTTTGGGCATGTTACTTAACTTCTCTGGGCCTCAGTTTTCTTAACATGTTATATGGTCCCTTGCGGAGTTATGAAAAATAAGTTGTACTACACATTAGAAGTGTATAAAACATGTTGCTGCTCCATAGTAGTGCCATATAACTATCAGTTACTAATACTATTTGTTAATTATGTACATTTATATTTTTGAAATGTTTTTATAGAATATTGAACTAACTGTTGTCTTTGATAGTTAATATATTTTATGGATAAAAAATAATTCGGATGGTCTGAAATCATCATACTGATGCATGTCAGAATACTTTCGAAATTATATTTTCTCAGTGTTTGAAGCCAGATTTAAATCAGTTTAATCAAATTATTTGATTATCTTTAAATTGACAAATGATCATGAGTTTACACCAATGACTAGCTGTGCTGTTGATTTGTAATAGTTGAAATGAATATGTCACTCATTACTGTGGATGAAGTATTCTGTATACAGATGTACATGTATGCAATTATCTGAATATTTAATATATAAATGTTAAGAAATACTCCTTAAGTGCTAGAAAACAGAGATCAGTGAGCATAACCTTATTTATTGGAAGCTCCTATATTGATGAGACAAATGTTCATATAGAAATCTGTGAATATAACAATCTATATAAATACGAATAAGCATCTGAGGATGGTCTTGATTATTTAAATATATATTTTGTGTTTATGGAATTTTATGTTTGGGAGATTTTACACACAAAATCTGAAAATTTGAAATCTGGAAATTTCAAAAGCTATTGATTTGTCCTGAATTTTTTCATTCATGTTATCTTTAGTTTCTTGAAAATCAGTACCTAATATAAACACTAATGATTTAAGTGTCTCTCAAAGATGGATTTGTAGGTCTTTGCATGGGCCAGCAAGCTGTGTGTCTTTGGTCAGTTCATTTAATCTTTTAGAGCCCTCAGTTCCCTCATTTGTAAAACGATGTGGTCAGCATCAATGGTTTTAAGTTCCCTCTTAGCCATAATATTCTATGATTCTTATACTATGAATACTGTAGGAAAGTAATCACAGTAATGTGACAAATAGAAATTATTCATGCTTCATTGTCTGCATGTTTTAAAATCATTCCTGGCTTAGGCTTAGTGTCCCCCCACCCCATTTGCTGATATTAAATGTTATAGTTCCATTCTATAGACCGAAATCTCACTATACATGGGCTGCATGGGTAATATAGATAAAAGAACTTCTCCTTACATAAATGGCATAAACATCAGTCTGCCTAGCTAAATTCTGACATCAAAAAATTCTGACACCAAAAATTCTGGCACTATGTGCTAATTGTTTTATGTCTATGTGTTTGTAATTGTGAGAACAGCAGTAGATGAGAAAAATTGTCAGGAAAGAAAAAAGATCACTAGAAAACCTAAGCAAAAAATTTCTTTCAAGGAGTTTAGTGATTTCAACTTTGTGTGTGAAAAGAGCTGGGTTAAATTCATTTTATTATGTGCCAAAGGGCCATAATATAACAGGCTTCCTTGTTTAATTCATATAATGTAAAAATTACACTCAAATTCCTTGTGTTCTTTGAGAAAAAGTAATCATAGTAAATAATAGTTAACGTTCACTGAGTGTTACTATGTGCCAGGAACTCTTCTAACTGCTTTGTACATATTAACTCATTTAAGCCTCACAACAAATTTTGAGCTAGGTACGACCATCATCTCCATTTTTCAGATGAAGCACAAAAATGCAAAGCAACTTAACCAATGCCACATGGGAAATCAAAAGTGAATCTTACCAAAAAATTTTTTCATTCAGTTAAAACATTTATTTTATTTTATTTTATTTGAGATGGAGTCTTGCTCTGTCACCTAGGCTGGAGTGCAGTGGTGAGATCTCAGCTCACGGCAATCTCTGCCTCCAGGGTGCAAGCGATTCTCGTGCCTCACTCTCCTGAGTAGCTGGGATTACAGGAGGCACCACCACGCCTAGCTAATTTTTGTATTTTTAGTAGAGACAGGGTTTCGCCATGTTGGCCAGGCTGGTCTCAAACTCTTGACCTCAAGCGATCTGCTTGCCTAGACCTCCCAAAGTGGTGGGATTACAAGTGTGACCCACCGAGCCTAGACAATTTATTTTAATTTTTGTGGTTACATAGTAGGTGTATATATTTATGGGGTACATGAGATGTTTTGATACAGGCATGCGATCTATAATAATCACATCTTATAAAATGGAGTATCCATCGCCTCAAGAATTTATCCTTTGTGTTACAGTCCAGTTACCCTCTTTTAGTTATTTTAAAATGTACAATTAAGTTACTATTGACTATAGTCACCCTGTTGTGCTATCAAATACTAGGTGTCATTCATTCTTTCTAACTAATTTTTTGTACCTGTGAAACATCCCTATCTACCCCTCCCCACCCCCCAACTACCCTTCTCAGCCTCTGGTAACCAGCATACTCTCTGTGTTCATGAGATCAATTGTTTTGATTTTTAAATCCCACAAATAAGTGAGAACATGTGATGTTTGCAATGTTTGTCTTTCTGTGCCTGGCTTATTTCATTTAGCATAATGACCTCCAGTATTATCCCGTGTTGTTGCAGATGACAGAATCTCTTTATTTTTTGTAGCTGGATAGAACTCCTTTGTGTATATGTACCACATTTTCGAACTTTCTAAGAACCTGTTGATGACAACTTTGAGGACTTACTCTATAAATGTTGCTGAAAGCGCTTTGGCCTACTAACATATTTGGCTTGAGCTTTTCACAGCTAAATTCTACACACCACATAAAGGGACAGTCCACTGGCACATATTTTAGTGACTCAGACAGAAGTATAACAATTTTTAAAAGTGCAAGATCTGATAATACAGGTAATCAAATTTCACACTTAACAGAATATGCTGTTCTTCAAGGGCAGGGAGGAAATTTTCTGAAGAAGAGATATACAGAACTCAACAATTGACTAGGTACATTATTATTATTCTTTTAACCTCCATTCTTGGGATCTGGTATGTCCTTTTACCAAAGGCAGGACTGAAATTTAGAAGTATATTACAATGAAACAAATATTACATAGAAATGACATGTTAGAACCTACTTTTGGTCCCTAATGAGGTTCTTTGAGATTTGTCATTTTGTGTTAAAAAGTACTCTGAGGCTTTTAGGGCTTTGCTGTTTGGTTTTATATATTCACTATTATTGTCAACAAGGATAACATTTTTAAGCTAATAAGATGATTGGTTCAAAGTATAAGGCTTTCAGAAAAGTGAATATAAAACAATTCTTCACCCACTCCTCAAAGCAGGAAACAAACTAAGATAAGATTCACGTTTTAATTATATATATATATATATATATTTTTTTTTTTTTCCTAAAGAGTTTACCACCTTTTACATGTATTTTGTCATTCAGATGATTCTTCCATTGGGTTGACTTGGCTTGGGGGTGGGGATACATGCAGATTGTAGAAATCCACATTTCCAAATGGATGTGTTTTGGTCAGAGTAAAGTTGAGTGACTTGCCGAGCTTTGAAGACAGATGTCGGAACCTAGTTCTTCTGATTCCCAATCAAATACTCTGTTCTTTAGACTTTGACACAAAATATGGCTTTGAATGGTAATGCCTTTGTTTCTACACTGATATTGAATACAGAAAAGAGACAACACATAGATTGCTTTTTGAGACTATAGCAGGGAACTTCTGAGAATGGAACAAGTGGAAGGGAAAATAAGACAATGGCCATCAAGTACATTTCTCCATATACACACTTGTGAATAGCTCACTCTCTACAAAAGACTTACGAGTGAAGTGTAGTATTTCAGCACCTCTAGAAGTCACTTGGATTAAAAGATATGGTTAGATAGAGGTGGGATTCATTTCATGCCAGATTTTTTTATAAGCTTTATGAGGTTAATTCCTCAATAGTCATTGATTTTGATGCTTCAAAGCCACAAGCAGGTTATCAAAACCTTCCACCCTTTATATTTGCTACATATTTTAGAAAATTTTCTTTTAACTTATTTATAATTGCTCTTGCCAAATACATTGTTATATTTGGATAATGGAAAGACAGGGAGTAGTCTTAACTGTATATAAAATATTGTGTCTCCATCTGGTTTCATAGTGTACAGATTGCATCTGTGTTTCACTTTATTATGTGAGTGAATGCAGATATTATTTTCTGGCTACTTGTGGGTCCCCAATAGAGGGAGAAATCACTTCTTAAAAGAAATAAAAATAAATATTTAGATAAACATCTGTAATATCTTTCATTTGAATCAATCAATTAACTGTATGTTGGTTGTTGACTATGTGGCCACCCTATAATAGATACTGGGAAATTTCTAAGAAATATAAGACATTTTGGCACTTACAGAGCTCATAGTCTTTTGTAAGAGTGAAGATGTACAAAAAAATTAGAGTACACAGCAACCCTATAACAAATAAGTGCCAAATAAGGTACTATAGAGAACAAGTGCTACAGGAAGTCAGAGAAGAGATTGATAAAAGAGAGGACCATCAAGGCTCTTCAAGAATTAGCTTGTTTGACTCTCTGACAATGTTAATGCTGTTGTTTCAGCCTTATAGGGCAGCCCCTAAGTGTTCCATGCTTAAATTTCTATTTGTAATATTTCAAGGCAAATTCAAATTCCATCTTTTCCATGAATCCACATAGTTAGATTTGATTTTTCCTTTTCTGTACACAGAATATTATAATGCAATATTTCTATAATATATTTGCCTTTAGTTTCTATCGCAGTACTTTGTTCATAGCAGAATTTCAATGAATGTTATATTCAATGGAACTATTAAAGATGAGAATTGTAAAGAAGCTGAAACATGAAAGATGAGTAGGAATTGGTTGAGCAGGGAGAAGTAAGGAACATAGCCATGGGGGTGCAAATGAATTTGGTGACAGTAGAAGCAGTAAGAACACTACGTTCCAAAATGTACATTTTGATTTGGGTCTAATAAAAGCATTTTTAAATTTTCCATTCTACTCCCAGAACCAAGAAATTTTAATGCAAGAGCTAAAATATGTTACCTTAAATTTTATCATGCCCTTGTTAAAATGGTTTTATAAAAAGGATCAGTGTATTTCCAACTTTCCTTCCTCAAATAATGCCTACTACACTAAATATACTTTTTGATTTGTACAAATTTGTGGGCTACAAGTGCAATTTTGTTATATGCATAGATTGTGTAGTGGTGAAGTGAGGGCATTTAGGGTATCCGTCACCTTAATAGTGCACACTGTACCCATTAAGTAATTTCTCAACCCTCACCCCCTGCCCAGCTCCCCATGCTTCCCAGTCTCCAGTGTTTATTATTCCACACTTTGTGACCATGTTTACACATTATTTAGCTCTCACTTATGTGAGAACATGTGGTATTTGACTTTCTGTTTTTGAGTTGTTTCACTTAAGATAATGGCCTCCAGTTCCATCCATGCTGCTGAGAAACATATGATTTAATTCTTTTTAATGGCTGAATACTATTCCTTTGAGAGAGAGAGAGAGAGTGTGTGTGTGTGTGTGTGTATCACATTTTCTTTATCTAATTACTTGTTGATGCTTAGGCTGATTTCATATCTTTGCTATTGTGAATAGTGCTGTAAATATACTATTTTAACAGAGGGAATTTTGAGAAAAATGAGAAAAATGTCAAGATGACAAAATTTAACTTGGATTCAGAGAGAACTAAAGGGTAGCAGTGCCTCACACTCCCTGCAAGTAGCTAGAGTTTACAGGTAAGACAACAGCAGCAGCAGCAGTAGCAACAACAATGAGAAAAATAGCTTTGTATAAAAAACAGCCATGAAGAAAACATCTTTGTGTCAGCATTACTAAGATAATTTTAGATTGGAGTAGATTGGACACCTGATGAAAGGAATAGAGAGATCTCTAGTTCTTTCTGATGCAAAGTAAAAATTTCAAAACTAGTAACACTGAGGAGGGACTAAGTTTACATTGCTATTGATTTGAATTGTATGGATCAGTTTAGAAGTCAGCTCAAGTGAGGTGTTCTACGTCAGAGAAAACAAGTCCCTATAAAGGTTTACTTGATGATTTCATATAATAAGATTAGTTGAAAATTGAGGTGTTCTACATCAGAGTAAACAAGTCCCTATAAAGGTTTACTTGATGATTTCATATAATAAGATTAGTTGAAAATTGAGGTGTTCTACATCAGAGTAAACAAGTCCCTATAAAGGTTTACGGGATGATTCCATATAATAAGATTAGTTGAAAATTGTTTTTTAATGAAGAAAACCTTTCTCTAACATTTTAAATACTATCAGATCTCTCAATGCAGTAATGTAGCTTTTAATCAATATACCAGCAAATCAGTGGCTTTCTCGGTTTATATTGTATCTGTTGACTGCATTGTAGTTATGTTTTTGGGAGGAAGGAGATCTAACGATTTTTAATGCTGATAGGCCCATCAAAGAGATTTCCCTTCTTCCCAAGTTGTTTCCTTCCTTTGTAAGAAAGATGACAACCAAATGGGAGACATGCAAATGACCCCATGCCACTCAATAGACAAACCAATTATATGATAATAGTTTTATAAATGCATTCATGTTTCTGTTTCCATTCATAGACCTTTTTGTAGTACCCCAGTTTTCTATACGTACATTTCAGAAGAACAAAATTGTAGAAATAAAACATTATGTATTTTTTTTACCATGAATAATTAGATATTTGTTCCCAGAAGTCCTTATTTATCTTTAATGTTCAATTAGCTCTATGCATTAATTTCCTATTTGTTTATTTTAAAATGAGCCTTTTTCCGATGAAATCTCACACTTTATTTGATTAGGATGTCCAGCCAGTTTTCTTAGGATTTGCATGACTTGGTGGTTGTTAATTATACTTTAATTGAATCTTTCTGACCTCTGTTTAGCACACTTGCATTGTTACCTATTTAGTAATGCCTTACTTAGTCTTCTGAAAGAGTACATATATCCCACTGGTTCCTAACAAGAATGCGGACTATGACTATTTGGTGTAAAAAAAAGTTTCCTTTCAAGCAAATATTCCATCAGACAAAATGAAAAATTATTAAAAAGAGTTTCAGCATACACCATCTACATTTTCTCCAGGTATACAAATGTGTATTTTGGTATAAATGTAGTCAATATGGGATATGATGATTTTTGAGAGATCTATAGTATTATGGTTTTGTGGGGAATAAAAATCATTCACCTGAAAACAAGGTGAAAACAAGACAGGCTCTTGATATTAGTAACTTTTCATAAAATAAAAAATACTTTGCTTTTCCAAATTTTATCATTCTGGTCTAATGGGATTACACCCCAATTCACATTTAAGAGCAAACCAGTGGATCACAGAAATAATATGCTTGTTCCTTTAGAATTTATTTGAACGTTCAGAGTACTTTCCTTTGATCTTTACAGAATGTGCATTTTAGATGTAGATATCCTATTTAGGTATTTTTATATTTTTCCTTTAGGAAACATTATTTGCATGCATTCTGTGCTAGAAGTTTCAAGGTCAGCATTTCTTGCACAGTTGTAATAGTCCCAACAGAAAGATAAATATATATTGACTGAGGCTGGAGTTCTAGTTCTTTCAGTTGCTGAAGGTCAACAGCCCCTTAGAGATACTCTCCAAACTTCAAATATCTATAGGTTAAATTACTGATGAATCACTGCACTTTTCTAAATGGAGGAAACCGACATTGTACTGGGAAGCAGACCTATGTATTGTGTGTTTTGACTGTTGTAATTTTGAACAAGATAGGAAGCAATTTCAATCCAGGCATGGTTCCAAAACTTTATGGAAATGATTGCAAAACTGACCACGCAGGCTGAATATTACTAGGCAAAAAGATTTAGGGGCATCATTCCTTTGGCAGATTTAAGTTGTAACATTGTCATAGGATTTATTTAGAATGAGCTAATAACATTAAATTCTTTTTTATTTATTTATTTTTTTGAGACGGAGTCTCGCTCTGTCGCCCAGGCTGGAGAGCAGTGGCGTGATCTCGGCTCACTGCAAGCTCCGCCTCCCGGGTTGACGCCATTCTCCCGCCTCAGCCTCTCGAGTAGCTGGGACTGCAGGTGCCAGCCACCACGCCCGGCTAATTTTGTTTTTGTATTTTTAGTAGAGACGGGGTTTCACCGTGTTAGCCAGGATGGTCTCGATCTGCTGACCTCGTGATCCGCCCACCTCGGCCTCCCAAAGTGCTGAGATTACAGGCATGAGACACCGCGCCTGGCTAACATTAAATTCTAAAGCATGTTAACATTTAAATTATTTAGGTACTGAAGGCATGCTTGATACAGTTGGGAGTGTTGGAGGAAGAATTACTAAAAACAGTAAATGACAACAAAAAAGATCATTATAAAGTCATCTTCAATGAATACAAAAGGATTTGAAGCTTGAGGAAATCGTCATATGGCCCAGAGTATTGAAAGCAGCACAGCAAAACATAATGAAAGTAAATGAGACACTTGACTTTTGCACATTTCTACTGGCATATTTTAGAGAACATGATCCCTGCAAGCCAGGGTTGAGAGAACTAAATGAACTAAATAGGCAGAATGAAGGAGAATGTATTGCAACAGCTGCTTAATTTTTTTCTCCTGTTTTACATATAACGAAGCAATATACTACAAGGGGTTTATACCACAAACTTTATCATATAACTTAAAACTTCTTTTTAATTCAGTAAAATTTACATTACAGAAAGTTAATTCCATAACTGTGTTCAGATATTTTTCTTTCAAAAATGAATTCATGTACAGGGAATTGCATTTTGATTAGTTTGATACTAATTTAGAATCATTTAAATTGAAATTTTGTTTTTTTAACCTTTAAAGTTTTTAATTTTAATTTTTGTGGGTACATAGTAGGTGTATATATTTATGAGGTACATTAGCTATTTTGATCCAAGCATACAATGTGAAATAAGCACATCAAGGAGAGTGAGGTGTCCATCCCCTCAAGCACTTAATCTTTCAGTTACAAACAATTGAATCACTCTCTTTAAGTTATTTAAATATGTACAGTTAATTAATTATTGACTCTAGCCACCCGGTTGTGCTATCAAATAGAAGGTCTTATTCATTCTTTCTATATTTTCTGTACCCATTAACTGTCCCCACCTCCCCCTTACTCTCCCACCACCCTTCCTGGCATCTGGAAACCATCCTTCTACTCTCTGTATTCATGAGTTCAATTGTTTTTATTTTTAGATCCCACAAATAAGTGAGAACATGCGATGTTTGTCTTCTGTGCCTGGCTTATTTCACTTAACATAATGATCTCCAGTTCTACCCATGTCGTTGCAAATGACAGGATCTCTTATCGTTTTTATTGCTGAATACTATTCCATTATGTATATATACCACATTTTCTTTATTCATTCATCTCTTGATGGACACTGGTTGATTCTGAATATTAGTTATTGTAAACAGTGCTGCAACAAACACAGGAATGCATATATCTCTTTGATATACTGAATTTCCTTTCTTTTGGGTATATACTCAGCAGTGAGATTACTGGATCATATGGTATCTTAAACTGTTCTCCATAGTGGTTGTACTAATTTACATTCCCACCAACAGTGTACAAGAGTTCCCTTTTCTCCACATCCTCGCCAGCCTTTGTTATTGCCTGTCTTTTGGATATAAGCCATTTGAACTAGGGTGAGATGATAGATCATTGTAGTTTTGATTTGCATTTCTCTAATGATCAGTGATGCTGATCACCTTTTCATATGCCTGTTTGCCACTTGGATGTCTTCTTTTGAGAAATGTCTATTCAAATACTTTGCCCATTTTTGATCAGATTATTAAAATTTTTCTATAGAGTTGTTTGAGCTCCTTATATATTCTTCTTATTAATCCCTTGTTAGATGGGTGGTTTACAAATATTTTTTCCCATTCTGTGAGTTGTGTTTTCACTTTGTTGATATTCTTTGCTGTGTAGAAGCTTTTTAACTGTCTGTGATCCTATTTGTTCATTTTTGCTTTGGTTGCCTGTGCTTGTGGGGTATTGCTCAAGAAGTTTTTGCCCAGACCAATGTCCTGGAGATTTTCCCCAATGTTTTCTTGCAGTATTTTTTATTTTGAGGACTTAGATTTGTCTTTAATCGTTTTGATTTCATTTTTATATATGGCAAGAGATAGAGATCTGGTTTCATTCTTCTGCATGTGGAATTCCAATTTTCCCAGCACTCTTTATTGAAGAGACTGCCTTTTCCCCAGCGTATGTTCTTGGTACTTTTGTCAAAGATGAGTTAATTATAGGTGTGTGGATTTGTTTCTGGCTTCTCTATTCTGTTTCATTGGCCTATGTGTCTGTTTTTATGCCAGTACTATGCTGTTTTTTTTTTTTTTTTTTTTTTTTTTTTTGAGACGGAGTCTTGCTCTGTCGCCCAGGCTGGAGTGCAGTGGCGCAATCTCGGCTCACTGCAAGCTCCGCCTCCCGGGTTCACGCCATTCTCCTGCCTCAGCCTCCCGAGTAGCTGGGACTACAGGCGCCGGCCAACACGCCCGGCTAGTTTTTTTTTTTTTTTTTGTATTTTTAGTAGAGACGGGGTTTCACCGTGTTAGCCAGGATGGTCTCGATCTCCTGACCTCGTGATCCGCCCGTCTCGGCCTCCCAAAGTGCTGGGATTACAGGCTTGAGCCACCGCACCCGGCCTACTATGCTGTTTTGGTTCCTATAGCTTTGTAGTATAAAATTTGTAGTTGGGTAATGAGATACCTTCAGTTTTGTTCTTTTTGCTTAGAATAGGTAGGGCTATTCTGGGTCTTTAGTAGTTCCAAATAAATTTTAGGATTTTTTTCTATTTCTGCAAACAATGTCATCAGTGTTTTGATAGGGATAGCATTGATTCTGTAGATTGCTTTGGGTAGTATGGATATTTTAACAATATTGATTCTTCCAATTTATATCCATGGAATATCTTCATTTTTTGATGTCTTCTTCAATTTCTTTTATCAGTCTTTTATAGTTTTTATTATAGAGGTTTTTCACTTTTTTGGTTAATTTCTAGGTATTTAATTTTATTAGTGGCTATTGTAAACAGATGACTTTTTTGATTTCTTTTTCAGATTGTTCACTGTTGGCATATACTCGGTTGGTACAAATGTAATTATGGTTTTTGCATTGTTGGAATTTGCCATTTGATATTGGAATACATTCTTAAATAAATGTGGATATGTTATGTGTCATTTTAATGGGCATTTCTTGCTTTATTTTTTTTTTTTTTGCTAATGACTTATTACTTGCTGTTTATTTTAAATTTATTTTAGACTATGGAAATGATGTTAGACAAAAAATAAATTCAAGTGATTTTCTTATTCAAGTTAAAAATGGGTTGTAAGGCAGCAGAGACAACTCACAACATCAACAACTCATTTGGCCTAGGAACTGCTAACAAACATACAGTGCAGTGGTGGTTCAAGAAATTTTGCAAAGCAGACGAGAGTCTTGAAGACGAGGAGCATAGTGGCCAGCCATTGGAAGTTGGCAACAACCAATTGAGAGCAATCATTGAAGCCAGTCCTTTTACAACTACATAAGAAGCTGTGGAAGAACTCAATGTCCACAATTCTATAGTTGTTTGGCATTTGAAGCAAATTGGAAAGGTGAAAAATCTTGATAAGTGGGTGCCTCATGAGCTGAGCAAAAATAAAAAAAAATTGTGATTTCGAAATGTTGTCTTCTCCTATTCTATGCAACAACAATGAACCATTTCTCAATCGGATTGTGATGTGAGACGAAAAGTGGATTTTAGACAACAACTGGAGACAGCCAGTTTGGTGGTTGGACCAAGAAGATGCTCCAAAGCACTTCCCAAAGCCAAACTTGCACCCAAAAAATGTCATATGGTTACTGTTTGGTGGTCTGCTGCCAGTCTGATTCACTACAGCTTTCTGAATACTGGCGAAACCATTATATCTGAGAAGTACACTCAGCAAATCGATGAGATGAACTGAAAACTTCAATGCCCGCAGCCATCATTAGTCAACAGAAAGGGCCCAACTCTTCTCCATGTCAACTCCTGAGTACACATCGCACAACCAATGCTTCAAAAGTTGGACCAATTGGGGTACGAAGTTTTGCCTCATCTGCCATGTTTATCTGACCTCTAACCAACTGACTACCACTTCTTCAAGCATCTTGACTACTTTTTGCAGGGCAAATGCATCCACAACCATCAGGGTGCAGAAAATGCTTTCCAAGAGTTTGTCAAATCCTGAAGCATGGATTTTTATGCTAGAGGAATAAGCAAACTTCTCATTGGCAAAAATGTGTTGACTGTAATGGTTCCTATTTTGATTAATAAAGATGTGTTTGAGCCTAGCTAAAATGATTTAAAAATTCACTGTCCAAAACCACAATTACTTTCATACCAACCTAATAGAAATGCTACTGACTTTTGGAGTTTCTTTTATACCCCAGGGGCACCTGGAATGCCAGCGAGACAGAACTGTTCACTCTCCTGGAAAGGGGGCTGAAGCCAGGGAGCCAAGTGGTCTAGCTCAGTGGATCCCAGCCCCACAGAGCCCAGCAAGCTAAGATCCACTGGCTTGACATTCTTGCTGCCAGCATAGCAGTCTGAAATCGACCTGGGATGCTCGAGTTTGGTTGGGGGAGGGGCGTCCACCATTACTGAGGCTTGAGTAGGCAGTTTTCCCCTCACAGTGTAAACAAAGCCGCCAGAAAGTTTGAAGTGGGCTGAGCACACCACAGTTGGGCAAAGCTGCTATAGCCAGACTACCTCTCTAGATTCCTCCTCTACAGGCAGGGCATCTTTGAAATAAAGGCATCAGCTCCAGTCAGGGGCTTATAGATAAAACTCCCATCTCCCTGGGACAGAGCACCTGGGGGAAGGGGTGGCTGTGAGTGCAGCTTCAGCAGACTTAAGCCTTCCTGCCTGCTGACTCTGAAGAGAGCAGCAGATGTCCCAGTGCAGTGCTTGAACTCTACTAAAGGACAGACTGTCTCCTCAAGTGGGTCCCTGACCCCTGTACCTCCTAACAGGGAGATACAAGAGAGCTGTGGCTGGCATCTGGCGGGTGCCCCTCTGGGATGAAGCTTCTAGAGGAAGGAACAGGCAGCAATCTGCTATTCTGCAGCCACCACTGGTAATACCCAGGTAAAGAGGGTCTGGAGAGGACCTCCAGCAGACCTGCAGCAGAGGGGCCTGATTGTTAGAAGGAAAACTAACAAACAGAAAGGAATAGCATTAACATAAACAGAAAGGACGTCCACACAGAAACCCCAACATCAAAGACCAAAGGTAGATAAATCCACAAAGATGAGGAAAAACAGCACAAAAAGGCTGAAAATTCCGAAAACCAGAAAGCCTTTCTCCTACAAAGGATCACAACTTCTTGCCAGCAAGGGAACAAAACTGGACAGAGAATGAGTTTTACGAATTGACAGAAGTAGGCTTCAGAAGACAGGTAATAACAAACTCCTCTGAGCTAAAGGAGCATGTTCTAACCTAATGCAAGGAAGCTAAGAACTTTGAAAAAAGGTGAGACAAATTTCTAACTAGAACAACTAGTTTAGAGAAGAACATAAATGACCTGATGGAGCTGAAAAACACAGCGTGAGAACTTCATGAAGCATACACAAGTATCAATAGCTGAATTGATCAAGCAGAAAAAAGGATATCAGAGATTGAAGATCAACTGGAAATATGGAAGTATTTGAAAAGACCAAACCTACGTTTTACTGGTGTACCTGAAAGTGATGGGGAGAATGGAAACAAGCTGGAAAACACTCTTCAGGTTATTATCCAGGAGAAATTCCCCAATCTAGAAAGACAGGCCAACATTCAAATTCAAGAAATACAGAGAACACCACAAAGATACTCCTCGAGAAGAGCAACCCCAAGACACATAATCATCAGATTCACCAAGGTTGAAATGAAGGAAGAAATGTTAAGGGCAGCAAGAGAGAAAGGTCAGGTTACCCACAAAGGGAAGCCCATCAGACTAACAGTGGATCTCTCTGCAGAAACCCTACAAGTCAGAAGAGAGTGGGGGCCAATATTCAACATTCTTTAAGAAAATAATTTTCAACCCAGAGTTTCATATCCACCCGAACTAAGCTTCATAAGCAAAGAAGAAATAAAAGCCTTTACAGACAAGCAAATGCTAAGAGATTTTATCACCACCAGGCCTGCCTTACAAGAGCTCCTGAAGGAAGCACTAAACATGGAAAGGAAAAACTGGTACTAGTCACTGCAAAAACATACCAAATGGTAAAGACCATTGACACTATGAAGAAACTGCATGAACTAATGGGCAAAAACCAGGTAGCATCATAACGTCAGGATCAAATTCACACATTACAATATTAACCTTAAATGTAAATGGGCTAAATGCCCCAATTAAAAGACAGACTGGCAAATTGGATAAAGAGTCATGACCCATTGAGGTGCTGTATTCAGGAAACCCATCTCACGTGCAGAGACACACATAGGCTCAAAATAAAGGGATGGAGGAAGATCTACCAAGGAAATGGAAAACAAAAAAAGGCAGGGGTTGCAATCTTAGTCTCTGATAAAACAGACTTTAAACCAACAAAGATCAAAAGAGACAAAGAAGGGCATTACATGATGATAAAGGCATCAAAGCAACAAGAAGAGCTAACTATCTTTAATATATATGCACCAAATACAGGAGCACCCAGATTCATAAAGCAAGTTCTTAGAGACCTACAAAGAGACTTAGACTCCCACACAATAATAGTGGAAGACTTTAAAACCCCACTGTCAATATTAGACAGATCAATGAGACAGAAAATTAACAAGGATATTCAGGACTTGAACTCAGCTCTGGACCAAGCAGACCTAATAGTCATCTACAGAACTCTCCACCGCAAATCAACAGAATATACATTCTTCTCAGCACCACATCTCACTTATTCTAAAATTGACCACATACACAAACACACAAAATTTCAGGCCAATATCCCTGATGAACATTGGTGTGAAAATTCTCAATAAAATACTGGCAAACCGAATCCAGCGGCACATCAAAAAGCTTATCCACTACGATCAAGTTGGCGTTATCCCTGGGATGCAAGGCCGGTTAAACATACACAAATTAATAAATATAATCAATCACATTAACAACCAGTGACAAAAACCACATGATTATCTCAGTTGATGCAGGAAAGGCCTTCGATAAAATTCAACACCCCATCATGCTAAACACTGTCAATCAACTAGGTATTGATGGAACATATCTTAATAAGAGCTATTTATGACAAACCCACAGCCAGTATCATTCTGAATGGGCAAAAGCTGGAAGCCTTCCCTTTGAAAACTGGCATAAGACAAGGATACCATCTCTCACCACTTCTATTCAACATAATATTGGAAGTTCCGGCTACAGCAATCAGGCAAGAGAAAGAAATAAAGGGTATTCAAATAGTAAGAGAGGAAGTCAAATTGACTCTGTTTGCAGGTGACATGATTGTATATTTAGAAAACCCCATTGTCTCAGCCCAAAATCTCCTTAAGCTGATAAGCAACTTCAGCAAAGTCTCAGGATACAAAATCAATATGCAAAAAGCACAGGCATTCCTATGCACCAATAATAGACAAACAAAGAACCAAATCATGAGTGAACTCCCATTCACAGTTGCTACAAAGAGCATAAAATTCCTAGGAATAAAATTTACTAGGGATGTGAAGGACCTCTTCGAAGAAAACTCCAACCACTTCTCAAGGAAATAAGAGAGGACACAAACAAATGGGAAAACATTCCATGCTCAGGTATAGGAAGAATGAATATCATGAAAACAGCCTTACTGGCCAAAGTAATTTATAGATTCAATGCTATCCCCATCAAGCTACCATTGACTTTCTTCATAGAATTAGAAAAATTTACTTTAAATTTCGTGTGGAACCAAAAAAGAGCCCATATAGCCAAGACAATCCTAAGCAAAAGGAACAAAGCTGGAGGCATCATGCTACCTGACTTCAAACTATACTGCAGGGCTACAGTAACCAAAACAGCATGGTACTGGTAGCAAAACAGATGTGTAGTTGAATGGAACAGAACACAGGCCTCAGAATTAATGCCATACATCTACAACCATCTGATCTTTGACAAACGTGACAAAAACAAGCAATGGAGAAAGGATTCTCTATTTAATAAATGTTGTTGGGAAAACTGGCTAGCCATATGCATAAAAAGGCAACTGGTCCCCTCCCTTACACCTTATACAAAAATTAACTTAAAATGGATTAAAGACCTAAAACCATAAAAACTCTAGAAGGAAATGTAGGCTATACCATTCAGGACATAGGCAAAAAACCACAATGAGATACCATCTCACACCAGTTAGAATGGTGATCATTAAAAAGTCAGGAAACAACAGGTGCTGGAGAGGATGTGGAGAAATAGGAACACTTTTACACTGTTGGTGGGACTGTAAACTAGTTCAACCATTGTGGAAGTCAATGTGGCGATTCCTCAGGGATCTAGAACTAGAAATACCATTTGACCCAGCCATCCCATTACTGGGTATATACCCAAAGGACTATAAATCATGCTGCTATAAAGACACATGCACACGTATGTTTATTGCGGCACTATTCACAATAGCAAAGAGTTGGAACCAACCCAAATGTCCAACAATGATAGACTTGATTAAGAAAATGTGGCACATATACGCCATGGAATACTATGCAGACATAAAAAATGATGAGTTCATGTCCTTTGTAGGGACATGGATGAAACTGGAAAACATCATTCTCAGTAAACTATTGCAAGGACAAAAAACCAAACACTGCATGTTCTCACTCATAGGTGGGAATTGAACAATGAGAACTCATGGACACAGGAAGGGGAATATCACACTCTGGGGCCTGTTGTGGGTTGGGGGGAGGGGGGAGGGACAGCATTAGGAGATATACCTAATGCTAAATGACGAGTTAATGGGTGCAGCAAACCAAAATGGCACATGGATACTTATGTAACAAACCTGCACATTGTGCACATGTACCCTAAAACCTAAAGTATAATAATAAAAAATAAAATTAAAAAAACACCAAAAGCAATGGCAACAAAAGCCAAAATTAACAAATGGGATCTAATTAAACTAAGGAGCTTCTGCACAGAAAAAGAAACTATCATCAGAGTGAACAGGCAACCTACAGAATGGGAGAAAAATTTTTTCAATCTATTCATATGACAAAGGGCTAATATCCAGAATCTACAAAGAACTTGAACAAATTTACAAGAAACAAACAACCCCATGAAAAATTGGGCAAATGATATGAACAGACACTTCTCAAAAGAAGACATTTATGTAGCTAAAAAACATATGAAAAAAAGCTCTTCATCACTGGTCATTAGAGAAATGCAAATCAAAACCACAATGAAATACCATCTCATGCCATTTACAATAGCGATCATTAAAAAGTCAGGAAACTACTGATGCTGGAGAGGATGTGGAGAAATAGGGACACTTTTACACTGTTGGTTAGAGTTTAAAGTAATTCAACCATTGTGGAAGACAGTGTGGCAATTCCTCAAGGATCTAGAACTACAAATGCCATAGACCCAGCAATCCCATTACTGGGTATATACCCAGAGGATTATACATCATTCCACATAAAGACACATGCACATGTTTATTGCAGCACTGTTCACAATAGCAAAGACTCAGAACCAACCCAAATGCCCATCTATAATAGAATGGATACAGAAAATGTGGCACATGTACACTATGGAATACTATGCAGCTATAAAAAAGGATGAGTTCATGTCCTTTGCAGGGAGATGGATGAAGCGGGAAACTCATTCTCAGCAAACTAACATAGGAACAGAAAACCAAACACCGCATGTTCTCACTCATAAATGGGATTTGAACAATGAGAACACATGGACACAGGGAGGGGAACATCACACACTGGGGTCTGTTGGGGGTGGGGGGACCGGGGGGAGATAGCATTAGGAGAAATACCTAATATAGATGACGGGTTGATGGGTACAGCAAACCACCATGGCAGGTGTATACCTATGTAACAAACCTGCATGTTCTGCACATGTATCCCAGAACTTAAAGTATATATAAAAAAGAATAAACTAATTTTCCATTAAAAAAAAAAAGAAATCCTGCTGACTTTTGTGCGTTGATTTCGTATCTCACAACTTTACTGAATTTATCAGTTTTTAAAATTTTTTTGGTGTATTCTTTAGGTTTTTCCAAATATAATATTATGCCCTCTGCAAATAAAGATAATTTGACTTCTTCCTTTCTAATTTGGATGCCCTTTATGTCTTTCTCTTGTCTGATTGCTGTAGCTAAAATGTCCAGTACTATGTTAAATAACAGTGATGAAAGTGGGCATTCTTGTCATGTTCCAGATCTTAAAGGAAAGGCTTTCAGTTTTCCCTCAGTAAGTATACTAGCTTTTAGTCTATCATATATGGCTTATATTATGTTCTTTCTATCCCCAGTTTTTTTAGGGTATTTATCATGAAGGGGTGTTGAATTTTATCAAATGCCTTTTCAGCATCAATTGAAATGATCATATGGTTATTGTTCTTCATTCCGTTGATATGACTTATCACAATAATTGATTTGTTTATGTTGAACCATCCTTGTATCCCAAGGACAAATCCATTTGGTCATGATAAATGATCTTTTACATTTATTGTTGAATTTTGTTTGCTAGTATTTTGTTGAGAATTTTCACAGCAATATTCATCAGAGTTACTGGCCTGTAGTTTTCTTCTTTCTTTCTTTTTTTTTATGTGTCTTTGTCTGGTTTTGGAATCAGAGTAGTACCGGTTTCATAGAATGAGTTTGGAAGCATTCTTCCTCCCCTATTTTTCAGATTGTTTGAGTAGAATTGATATTAATTCTTCTTTAAATGTTTTGTAGAATTCAACAGGAAGTTGTTGGGTTGCAGGCTTTTCTTTTTTTTTTTTTTTTTTTTTGAGATGGAGTCTCGCTCTGTCACCCAGGCTGGAGTGCAGTGGCGTCATCTTGGCTCACTGCAAGCTCCACCTCCCGGGTTCACGCCATTCTCCTGCCTCAGCCTCTCCGAGTAGCTGGGACTACAGGCACCCGCCACCACGCCCGGCTAATTTTTTGTATTTTTAGTAGAGACGGGGTTTCACCGTGGTCTCGATCTCCTGACCTCGTGATCCGCCCTCCTCGGCCTCCCAAAGTGCTGGGATTACAAGCGTGAGCCACCGCGCCCGGCTGCAGACTTTTCTGTACTGGGAGACTGTTCAGCTTCGATCTCATTTCTTCAATCTTGTTACTTTGATCTCATTTTGGCTTCAATCTCATTACTTGTTATTGGTCTGCTCAGGTTTTGGATTTCTTCATGGTTCAATCTTTGTGGGTTATATGTGTTTAGGAAGTTGTCCATTTCTTCTAGATTTTCCAGTTTATTGGCATGTAGTTGATCACAGTAGCCACTAATGATCCTTTGAATTTCTCAGTATTAGTTGTAATGTCTCCTTTTATATTTATTTACTTATTTGTATTTATTTAGATCTTCTCTCTTATTTATTTCATCTTTTTTATTTATTTGAATCTTCTTTCTTCTTTGATCAACTAGTCTGGCTTGCGGTTTGTCAATTTTACTTAACTTTTAAAAATATCAGCCTTTTGTTTCATTCATTTTTTGCATTATTTTTGTTTCAATTTCATTTATTTTCGTTCTCATGTTTATTTCTTTTTTTTCTAGTGATTTTGGGCTTGGTTTGCTCTTACTTTTCTGGATCTTTAAGATGTCTCATCAGATTGTTTATTTGAAGTTTTACTTCTTTTTTGATGTACGCACTTATAGCTGTAAACTTTTCTCTTACACTGCTATTACTGTATCCCATAAATTTTTGTATGTTGTATTTTTATTATTCTTTGTTTTAAGAAAAATTTTCCATCTTAATTAATTGATTGACCCACTGGTGATTTAGAAGCATATGGTTTAATTTGTGTATTTATATAGTTTCCAAAATTCCTTTTGTTATTGTTTTGTTTCACTGTGTTCAGACAAGATGTGTGGTATTATTTCAATTTTTGTGAATTTTTTAAGACTTGTTTTATGACCTAAGATATGGTCTTTTTTTACAATGATCCACGTGCTGAGTAGAGGAATGTGCATTCTGCAGCAGTAGGATGAAATGTTCTGTAAATATCTATTATGTTCATTTGGCCTATAAGTGCAGATTAAGTCCATTCAATGTTTCTTTGTTGATATTCTGTCTGAAAGATCTGTCCAATGCTGAAAGTGGGGTATTGAAGTCTCCAGTTATTATTGCATTGGGATCTCTCCTCTCTTTAACTTTAACAATATTTTCTTTATATATTTGGGTGCTCCAGTGTTGGGTGTATATATATTTAAATTGTTGTATTTTCTTGCTGAATTGACTCCTTTATCGTTATATAATGACCTTCTTTTTCTCTCATAGTTTTTTTTTTCTTGAAATCTAGTTTTTCTGATATAAGTGTAGGTACTCATGCTCTTTTTTGTTTGCCTTAGCATGGCATATCTTTTTCCTTTCCTTTATTTTCAGTCTATATATGTCTTTATAGGTGAAGTGTGTTTCTTGTAGGCAAAAAATCAATGGTTCTTGTTCTTCCATCCATTCAGCCAGTCTGTTTTGATTGGAGAGTTTAGTCTATTTACATTCACTGTTATTATTGGTAAGTAAGGACTTACTCCTGCTATTTTGTTGTTTGATTTTTGGTAGTTTGTGGTATTCTCCTCCTTCTTTTTTTCTCTTCCTGTGTTCCTTTTAGAGAAGGTGGTTTTCTCTGGTGATACTGTTTAGTTTCTTGCTTTATATATATATTTTGGACCCCTTGTATTTTTTTGCTTCAAGGTTAACATAGGGATTGCAAATTTTATTTTATAAACCACTGTTTTAAGCTCATGACAACTTACACTGTTTGCATAAACTTGCAAACAAACAAACAAGCAAAAAGGAAACATAACAATAACTTTATGCTTAGCTTCATTCTCCAACTTTTAAATTTTTAGTTGTTTCTATTTAAATCTTATTTCACTATGTCTGAAAATGTAGTTGTAGTTATTATTTTTTATTCGTTCATTGTTTAGTGTTTCTATATAAAGAGTATTTACACACCACAGTTACTGTGTTGTAATATTCTGTTTTTTTGTGTGTAATTACTATTAATATTACCAGTGAGGATTGTACCATCAGATGATTTCTTATTGCTAATTAATGTTCTTTTGTTTCTCATTGAAGCGCTTCATTTACCATGTCACTTACAATAGGTCTAGATCTGGTGTTGATGATATCCCTCAGCTTTGGTTTGTCTGGGAAAGTCTTTATTTCTCCTTCATGTTTCAAGGATATTGTTGCCAGATATGCTATTCTAGGGTAAATATATTTTTTTACTTCAGCATTTTAAATGTGTCATGCCACTCTTTACTGGCCTGTGAGGTTTCCATTGAAAAGTCTGCTGCCAGATGAAATGGAGATCCATTGATCCATTGTATGTTATTTGTTTCTTTTATTTTGTGCTTTTACTATCTTTTCTTTATCTTAGGCCTTTGGGAGTTTGATTATGAAATGCTTTGAGTTAGTCTTCTTTGGGTTAAATCTACTTGGTATTCTATAACCTTCCTATATGTTGATATTGATATCTTTCTCCACTTTTCTCAAGTTGAAGGAGTCTTGCCCTGTAGCCACCATAGCTGGGAGTGTGTTGAGTCTCACCTGAAGCCAACAAGTCTCAGTGTCTCACAGCCCTTGATGTAGTATCTGGGTATCACTGCTGGTTATTCAGGGGCCAAGGGCTCTTCAGTTAGCAGGTGATGACTTCTTCCAGGTCTTGGTCATTCCCTTCAAGGCAGAAGGTTCCCTTATGGCCCAGGATGTGTCCAGAAATGTTGCTCAGGAGGAAGTGCCTCATGACTGACCCGTGCCTAAGTAGGTTTCATACCCAACCAGTTCACTCTCTCTGAGCCCAGTTTAGCACTTCGGCTTGCTCAGGAGTTGTGATCCTCTTGGTGTTGACTGTCTTTCAAGTTTATTTGTGGCCCCAGAACACTTTAGCCCATGGTGGTGAGGCTTGTGGGAACCCAAGTTTGGACCACTAGGACTGACAATTCCCCTCTGACTAGAGCTGGTTTAAATGCTCTCTCCTTGGTCGGGCATCAGCTGAGTTTGGTCGGGTTTTGCTTTTTGTTACAAGAGGGCAACACTGAGTTCAATGCCTCACAATTGCTATGATTTCCGTCTCCTCAGACACAGAAATGGTCTCCACAATAAGCTTCAAAAGACAGAGGAGCCAGAGGGATTTGGGAGGGGTGGCATCAGAGAACAAGACTTTTTTTTGTACTTCTTCAGTGCCTCTTTCAGTGATTTTGAATTTATAATCAGGTACTCTGAGTGCTCACCTGATTTTTGGTTCTTATGAAGGAGTGTGTGTGTGTGTGTGTGTGTGTGTGTGTATGTGTGTATAGATAGTTGTTAAATTGATATCCTTTGGTGGGGAAGATGATTGGCAAAACCTATTCTGCCATCTTGCCTTGAAGACCTAATTAAAATTTTGGATGCAATAATAATTTAATTTTTTACCAAAAATTATTTGTGAAAATTATATATGAAATAAGTTAGTTCATGACATATTTGATATAATTTGTGACAAATATATCACCTCAATTATATAAGTCAACTTTAATCTTTATTATTAGAGATCCCATGTTCAAGTTTGCCTATAAATGCAATAATTAGTGGCAGTGTGTTTTATAAATTTATATCAGAGGATAATCTTATTTTTTCATTATTAGACCTTCTTTGTTACTGTGCTTTCTTTTGGTTTGTCTCTAAAATGAGTACCAATAGAATCCTTTGGATTTCAAATGTATTTTGAGATGTATACATACATATCACTTTGATTCAAAATCATTCACAAAAATATTTGGTAAAATTTATTACGTATATACTGGATACTTTACACATTTTACTAGGCTTATTCATTTTATTATGGTAGATCATTCTTGAGAATCCAGGCTGTGGGGGGCATGTATAGATTGTGCACAAAAGATAAAATAATAGATATGATTGGTAGTATCTTGTTGTTAGATAGTGAACTAGGAAACAGGGATGTAGCACATATTTAGACCCACATGTCATAAAATACACATGCATGCACATATATGCAAACATACTTTTTCTGGCTTCAGAGTCATGTATAGAAATATATACAGTCCTATAAATAGAATTATATATATATAATTATTAGAGCACTTAACACAATGAAAAACATTACAATTGTACACATAGAAACCATTGGTCTGGCTACTGTATAATAGCGTAAATAGCTCAATTTTCAGAATATTATGGGGTTTGAGAAAAAATAGCTTCGACCTTCTTAAGACATTCTTTTGGACATTCTTTCGAAAGTTCAAGGGACAAACAGGACCAAATTCTCAGTCCATGGGTCACATCTGGCTCTCACTCTAATCTGATACAACCTCCATCACTACACAGTGATAGCGAGTACTTTTCTGTTTTCTGCTGTAAAAAATTAATTTGTCAGTTGCAGTGGTGTGTGAGCAGCTGTCTGAACACTGATGCATATAGCAACCCCACCATAGGAGGTTAGTTGTAATACGAATAGGTGGTCCTGTAATTATATGGTTTTATGTAGAATATTTTAGAAGCCTTCTAAATGAAATCTCTTCCTGATAAGAGTAATGACAAAAAGATAATTTATTGGAAAGCAGTCAGATTGTATAAGGCTGTTAAATTACTCTACTACAGGTGAATCAGGGGCTAAGTGTGTTAAATAGGTGACAGCTGAATCGTGACTGGTAACGCTCAATGGTCACACTATATTATATTGGCTTAGAAAATGTTTCATGCTCTATTCTTATTGTTATCAGAAGTACAATCTCTGGATAAAGGAGAAAGTAAAAATATTTCCTCTAGTAGATAATTGTAGACATTTATATATAGTCAATGGGATATTAATAGGGAAATCATATACTTTATTTTCCAAACTGGAACACTTTTGAAAGTGAAAGTGACCACTATTAATAATTACATCACAACAACAGGCATAAACAGGGAAGCAGGTTCAGGGAAACTGGGATGTATAGTTACTCAAAGAATGACATATAAAACTTGACAAGATAGTTCCACAGGTGACTCAGGTCTGGCCAGCAGTGAACCTCCTTGCCTTCTGCCTTCTATTGAAGTGACATTTGTATAAATGAATTGGTTTCCATGTTATAGGTATTCATTTCACAATATGAGGATATAATATGGTTCGTGAGCGCATTGTTTGTATTGGTTTTGCTTTAGAGCCCTAGAAATGTTTGAATGTGGTAGTGTGTTGCAGCATCATTAGATGGAGATGGCTGGTACAATGGCTGTCATCCAAAATGATATATTTCATAATTCCCAGTAGTGTTTTGACCCTCTTGGTCTACCTCCAGTTTCTGTTTCCTTCTTATGATTTTTGTGGGAGGTTGATTTCTGACTTAAGAAAACATGTTATATTTTATTTGCTTCCTCTTTTAACTCTATTTTTCTGCACAACTGACTAATATGAATATTGTAGTTAACAGAGGCTTACAAGAAACACTCTTAATTCTCTTGTTTGTTCTAATGATATCTCACTGTGGCCTCTTAGATAAATGAGCAAGTGGTTTTGTTGACATATTTATGAAGTTTTATAATAGAATAAACTGGGTAAAGTGCATTTTATGGAGCTTACTTAGGTTTTTAGTTTAAAGACAATATAGCCACAAGGAGTAGTACTATTTCAATAGAACCCCAAACTAATTCCTTTTCATCCACAATTCTTTAGTTCTCTGTTAAAAATGTCATTGTAAAGATGATCTTTATACTTTTGAAAAGTACCTAATTAGATCAATCATTCCAGGTATCTCTGAATTATTTTTACAAAAACAGGTTTCGGAGTTCAGGACCAACTTGTAAAATGATGGCAAAAATTATTTTAGCTGTGAGTTGCTTGGCTTATTCATATTTCTTTTTGTTTTTCTGCGACTTTGGTATATTACTAGATTTACATAATTTTCATAATAGTTTGAAGAAAACCACAGTTAAGTTTAAAATTCGTTGTGACTATGAAACTGTGCTGTTGAGTGATAAGGACACTCCACCCTGTTCATTGGCTAAGAGGAAATGTAATCAAAGTACTCTCTTTGTTCAGTCCGTAATCAACTTACATTATTTCTTAATTTGTATCTTTAGATTCTGGGATATATTGAGTTTAGAAAGTTTCTTTTTACTCTGTCAACATCTTTCTTTTAAAACAATTTCTCATTTGTAAACAAATATTTTAGTTGCTTCAAGCTTTACTTTTATAAGTTACACGAATGTTATTTGTGAATATACAGTATCTTTTTTGAAGGAGAATACATAATGTTGGTTGCCTTTTATAATTAAGCTACTGTGGACCAACCTTTTATGACAAATAAGAGACAATTTTGTTATGACTCTTATGTTACACTGTGATGCAGTTCTCTCTACTTTTCCATGCCCCCAATGAGGGGGTTTTCATTCTACTTCAGCTTCCTTATATCCAGTGACATGTGTATAATAGATCATGTTCAGCTTAGCAGTGATTCTGGCAGTGCTCAGCACAAAGTAGATGCTTAGTACTTCTTTGCTGGATCTAAGTTAGCTACTGAATTTCTTTTTGCATCTCCTAAAGATATGTGTGTTGAGTTATGATTACTTAAGGAATATTCAGGACAATGGGGAGCTGTTATGGTTGCTTTAGGCTGGGTTTGTTTTACCTACAATAGGGAAAAGAGTGACTACCACCCAAAATTTGTTTTATGTTCTGAGAAGTCAGGTTTGTTTCATAACTTGAAAAAAATGTCCGTGTTTATTCAAATGAAGAAGCAAAAATTTTCAAATAATATGCATCCACATAGAGCTCGGCTTAAAATCAGGGCCATTTGTGGCATTTCTCCCCCTTTGGCCTCCTCCATTTGTCAGCTTTTTGAGAAGGTGTATATATTTCCATAAAATTCACAGTTGGCTGACAGTGACAACATAAGACTTATTTTAGAGATTATCATTGTATTTTTTAAAACTTTTTATTGGTACATGATATTTGTACATATTTATGGGATACATGTTAACTTTTGTTACATGTATAGAATGTGTAATGGTCAACTAGAGGAGTATCCAACATGTTGAGTGTTTAGCATTTCCATGTGTTGGGAACATTTCAAGTCCTCTGTTTCAGCTGTTTTGAAATATACAATACATTGTTGTTAACTATAGTCACCCTACCCTGGTATAGAACATTAGGACTTATTCTAACTCTATGTTTGTGCCCATTAGCCATTAATTATATAGACATCCCAAATAGAATACTTAATGAAGAACCTTGAAGGAACTGAACTTTACTTCTTTGTGAAAGAAAATTGCATAATAGTGCTTAAGAAAAATGTGTATATTTAATTTCATACTGATAATGTTGGGTTTTAATGGTATTTCACTTTACTAATGGATTTTCTCATTTTGTATTACTTTTATTTTAATCATGAGAGAGACTTGTTTTTAAAAAGTTTATTTTATTAGTATTCCAGTTCTTAATTTATCGCAAGGACAAAAAACCAAACACTGCATGTTCTCACTCATAGGTGGGAATTGAACAATGAGAATGCATGGACACAGGAAGGGGAACATCACACACCGGGGCCTGTTGTGGGGTGGGGGGAGGGGGAGAGGGGAGGGATAGCATTAGGAGATATACCTAATGTAAATGATGAGTTAATGGGTGCAGCACACCAACATGGCACATGTATACATATGTAACAAACCTGCACATTGTGCACATGTACCCTAAAACTTGAAGTATAATAATAAAAAAAGTTTAGCCTAATAAAAATAAGCAAAAATAAAATTCAGGTGGGTCCTCTTCATTTAAATGCTCAGTGGCTTTATACTTGAGTACTTGACTATACAATTTATAGTAATATTAGTTAGGGTATGGCACATGTAAATTGTATTTTGCCATTTTCTGTGCTCATTCAGTTTCCTTTGATTTAAAAATTATTAAAATGGAATAAATATTTAGCACCAGCTAAGAAAAGTTTTATTTCAAACTGAAGCAGTACAAAGGTTATTAGACATATTGTGAACAATGTAGTATGAAGTGGATTCCTTTAGTTGTTCACTTATTAAAGAAGGTAACTGGAAAAAGGGAGAAAGAATACGATGTTTGTGTTATTTGTGACCTATATTGCCCTTCAAATACTGAAGTAACACATTGGACTTAAGAATGGTAAGAGGAATAAAGATTATAAAGCATATACAAAAATCCATTATTTGGGGCTTTCTCTTACATCAGTCATGGAACAATTTGGCATGGGAGAGAAAAGTGATGGAATTATCTGTATGTTCTATAATACTAATAAAGAACATCATAAAAATTTCTTAATCAAGGTTTTCCAGCAAGACAATGGATTGTGCAACAGATACATCGAATGTAGCAGAATTTTCTTTGTTTTATCAGTGCCAAATGTTGGTTCATAAATATGTTACTAAAGGCATTTTAATTTTAAAGCCTTGCCCTTCTGCTTCAGTGATAAAAAATTATTTTTGAAATGCAAGGAAAATTATTCTTGAAATATAAAAAACTGCCCTGTGGTCAATGATAGTCTTAACTACTTGTCAATCAAAAGCAGAAGTTTGTTGAGACATTTAATTACAAGGTAATGTAGTCATCAAAATGTCATTGTGGTAACTGACAGCTCATTTTGGACTGCAAGTGTGCAACTACCTCCCCTGAGGTCAGAGATGTTTGGAGGTTAACTTAGTAATGACAAATCCTTTATTATCACATTATGACATTGAAAAAATGCAATTACACTAATAAATTAATAACAGTAATAAAATGACAGTCATAATTGCATAATGTACAAGTTGTCAACTGCGTTTTTGTTACATGGTTGGAATTTTTATCTCATCAGTATATTTGCAGTATGTTAATTGTCCCGAATATGGCACAGACACTGAAGGATTTCTAAAATTTTTCAAAAGCCATGGTCTATAATTATGGGAGTCCAGTGTATCCATGCTTTGATTCTACTTATATTCTTCCCACCTCTTTCTCTTCTGCTGTTTTATAAAGCCTTAAAATAAATAAGGAGAATTTGCAATTACCACCTGACCCAGTGTTAATGTGTAGTTAATGTCCTTTTTATCTCAGAAAGTTTTGACTTCTGTCTGAAGAAAATTTTGGCTTAAAAGTCTTTTTTTTAATTTTATTTTATTATTATTATACTTTAAGTTTTAGGGTACATGTGCACAATGTGCAGGTTTGTTACATATGTATACATGTGCCATGTTGGTGTGCTGCACCCATTAACTCATCACCTAGCATTAGGCATATCTCCTAATGCTATCCCTCCCCCCTTCCCCCACTCCACAACAGTCCCTGGAGTGTGATGTTCCCCTTCCTGTGTCCATGTGTTCTCATTGTTCAATTCCCACCTATGAGTGAGAACATGCAGTGTTTGGTTTTCTGTCCTTGCGATAGTTTACTGAGAATGATGATTTCCAGTTTCATCCATGTCCCTACAAAGGACATGAACTCATCATTTTTTATGGCTGCATAGTATTCCATGGTGTATATGTGCCACATTTTCTTAATCCAGTCTATCGTTGTTGGACATTTGGGTTGGTTCCAAGTCTTTGCTATTGTGAATAGTGCCGCAATAAACATACATGTGCATGTGTCTTTATAGCAGCATGATTTATAGTCCCTTGGGTATATACCCAGTAATGGGATGGCTGGGTCAAATGTTATTTCTAGTTCTAGATCCCTGAGGAATCGCCACACTGACTTCCACAATGGTTGAACTGATTTACAGTCCCACCAACAGTGTAAAAGTGTTCCTATTTCTCCACATCCTCTCCAGCACCTGTTGTTTCTTGACTTTTTAATGATGGCCATTCTAACTGGTGTGAGATGGTATCTCATTGTGGTTTTGATTTGCATTTCTCTGATGGCCAGTGATGATGAGCCTTTTTGCATGTGTTTTTTGGCTGCATAAATGTCTTCTTTTGAGAAGTGTCTGTTCATGTCCTTTGCCCCCTTTTTGATGGGGTTGTTTGTTTTTTTCTTGTAAATTTGTTTGAGTTCATTGTAGATTCTGGATATTAGCCCTTTGTCAGATGAGTAGGTTGCAAAAATTTTCTCCCATTTTGTAGGTTGCCTGTTCACTCTGATGGTAGTTTCTTTTGCTGTGCAGAAGCTCTTTACTTTAATTAGATCCCATTTGTCAATTTTCACTTTTGTTGCTATTGCTTTTGGTGTTTTAGACATGAAGTCCTTGCCCATGCCTATGTCCTGAATGGTAATGCCTAGGTTTTCTTCTAGGGTTTTTATCGTTTTAGGTCTAACATGTAAGTCTTTAATCCATCTTGAATTAATTTTTGTATAAGGTGCAAGGAAGGGATCCAGTTTCAGCTTTCTACATATGGCTAGCCAGTTTTCCCAGCACCATTTGTTAAATAGGGAATCCTTTCCCCATTTCTTGTTTTTGTCAGGTTTGTCAAGGATCCGATAGTTGTAGATATGCGGCGTTATTTCTGAGGGCTCTGTTCTGTTCCATTGGTCTATATCTCTGTTTTGGTACCAGTACCATGCTGTTTTGGTTACTGTAGCCTTGTAGTATAGTTTGAAGTCAGGTAGTGTGATTCCTCCAGCTTTGTTCTTTTGGGTTAGGATTGACTTGGCGATGCGGGCTCTTTTTTGGTTCCATATGAACTTTAAAGTAGTTTTTTCCAATTTTGTGAAGAAAGTCATTGGTAGCTTGATGGGGATGGCATTGAATCTATAAATTACCTTGGGCAGTATGGCCATTTTCACGATATTGATTCTTCCAACCCATGAGCATGGAATGTTCTTCTGTTTGTTTGTATCCTCTTTTATTTCATTGAGCAGTGGTTTGTAGTTCTCCTTGAAGAGGTCCTTCACATCCCTTGTAAGTTGGATTCCTAGGTATTTTATTCTCTTTGAAGCAATTGTGAATGGGAGTTCACTCATGATTTGGCTCTCTGTTTGTCTGTTATTGGTGTACAAGAATGCTTGTGATTTTTGTACATTGATTTTGTATCCTGAGACTTTGCTGAAGTTGCTTATCAGCTGAAGGAGATTTTGGGCTGAGACAATGGGGTTTTCAAGGTATACAATCATGTCATCTGCAAACAGGGACAATTTGACTTCCTCTTTTCCTAATTAAATACCCTTTATTTCCTTCTTCTGCCTAATTGCCTTGGCCAGAACTTCCAACACTATGTTGAATAGGAGTGGTGAGAGAGGGCATCCCTGTCTTGTGCCAGTTTTGAAAGGGAATGCTTCCAGTTTTTGCCCATTCAGTATGATATTGGCTGTGGGTTTGTCATAGATAGCTCTTATGATTTTGAGATATGTCCTATCAATACCTAATTTATTGAGACTTTTTAGCATGAAGCGTTGTTGAATTTTGTCAAAGGCCTTTTCTGCATCTATTGAGATAATCATGTGGTTTTTGTCTTTGGTTCTGTTTATATGCTGGATTACATTTATTGATTTGCATATCTTGAACCAGCCTTGCATCCCAGGGATGAAGCCCACTTGATCATGGTGGATAATCTTTTTGATGTGCTGCTGGATTTGGTTTGCCAATATTTTATTGAGGATTTTTGCATCAATGTTCATCAAGGATATTGGTCTGAAATTCTCTTTTTTGTTTGTGTCTCTGCCAGGCTTTGGTATCAGGATGATGCTGGCCTCATAAAATGAGTTAGGGAGGATTCTCTCTTTTTCTATTGATTGGAATAGTTTCAGAAAGAATGGTAACAGTTCCTCCTTGTACCTCTGGTAGAATTCGGCTGTGAATCCATCTGGTCCTGGACTCTTTTTGATTGGTAAAGTATTGATTATTGCCACAATTTCAGAACCTGTTATTGGTCTATTCAGAGATTCAACTTCTTCCTGGTTTAGTCTTGGGAGGGTGTATGTGTCGAGGAATTTATCCATTTCTTCTAGATTTTCTAGTTTATTTGCGTAGAGATGTTTGTAGTATTCTCTCATGGTAGTTTGTATTTCTGTGTGATTGGTGGTGATATCCCCTTTATCATTTTTTATTGCATCTATTTGATTCTTCTCTCTTTTCTTCTTATTAGTCTTGCTAGCGGTCTATCAATTTTGTTGATCTTTTCAAAAAACCAGCTCCTGGATTCTTTAATTTTTTGAAGGGCTTTTTGTGTCTCTACTTCCTTCAGTTCTGCTCCGATTTTAGTTATTTGTTGCCTTCTGCTAGCTTTTGAGTGTGTTTGCTCTTGCTTTTCTAGTTCTTTTAATTGTGATGTTAGGGTGTCAATTTTGGATCTTTCCTGCTTTCTCTTGTGGGCATTTAGTGCTATAAATTTCCCTCTACACACTGCTTTGAATGTGTCCTAGAGATTCTGGTATGTTGTGTCTTTGTTCTCGTTGGTTTCAAAGAACATCTTTATTTCTGCCTTCATTTTGTTCTGTACTCAATAGTCAGTCAGGAGCAGGTTGTTCAGTTTCCATGTATTTGAGTGGTTTTGAGTGAGTTTCTTAATCCTGAGTTCTAGTTTGATTGCACTGTGTTCTGAGAGACAGTTTGTTATAATTTCTGTTCTTTTACATTTGCTGAGGAGAGCTTTACTTCGAACTGTGTGGTCAATTTTGGAATAGGTGTGGTGTGGTGCTGAGAAGAATGTATGTTCTGTTGATTTGGGGTGGAGACTTCTGTAGATGTCTATTAGGTCCACTTTGTGCAGAGCTGAGTTCAATTCCTTGGTATCCTTGTTAACTTTCTGTCTCGTTGATCTGTCTAATGCTGACAGTGGGGTGTTAAAGTCTCCCATTATTATTATGTGGGAGTCTAAGTCTCTTTGTAGGTCACTCAGGACTTGCTTTATGAATCTGCGTGCTCCTGTATTGGGTGCATATATATTTAGGATAGTTAGCTCTTCTTGTTGAATTGATCCCTTTACCATTATGTAATGGCCCTCTTTGTCTCTTTTGATCTTTCTTGGTTTAAAGTCTGTTTTATCAGAGACTAGGATTGCAATCCCTGCCTTTTTTTTGTTTTCCATTTGCTTGGTAGATCTTCCTCCATCCTTTCATTTTGAGCCTATGTGTGTCTCTGCACGTGAGATGGGTTTCCTGAATACAGCACACTGATGAGTCTTGACTCTTTATCCAATTTGCCAGTCTGTGTCTTTTCATTGGAGCATTTAGTCCATTTACATTTAAAGTTAATATTGTTATGTGAGAATTTGATCTTGTCATTATGATGTTAACTGGTTATTTTGCTCGTTAGTTGATGCAGTTTCTTCGTAGCCTTAATGATCTTTACAATTTGGCATGATTCTGCAGTGGCTGGTACCAGTTGTTCCTTTCCATGTTTAGTGCTTCCTTCAGGAGCTCTTTTAGATCAGGCCTGGTGGTGACAAAATCTCTCAGCATTTGCTTGTCTGTAAAGTATTTTATTTCTCCTTCACTTATGAAGCTTAGTGTGGCTGGATATGAAATTCCGGTTTAAAAATTCTTTTCTTTAAGAATGTTGAATATTGGCCCCCACTCTCTTCTGGCTTGTAGATTTTCTGCCAAGAGATAAGCTGTTAGTCTGATGGGCTTCCCTTTGTGGTTAACCCGACCTTTCTCTCTGGCTGCTCTTAACATTTTTTCCTTCATTTCAACTTTGGTGAATCTGACAATTATGTGTCTTGGAGTTGCTCTTCTCGAGGAGTATCTTTATGGCATTCTCTGTATTTCCTGAATCTGAATGTTGGCCTGCCTTGCTAGATTGGGGAAGTTCTCCTGGATAATATCCTGCAGAGTGTTTTCCAACTTGCTTCTATTCTCCCCGTCACTTTCAGGTACACGAATCAGACGTTGATTTGGTCTTTTCACATAGTCCCATATTTCTTGGAGGCTTTGTTCATTTCTTTTTATTTTTTTTTCTCTAAACCTCCCTTCTTGCTTCATTTCATTCATTTCATCTTCCATCACTGATACCCTTTCTTCCAGTTGATTGCATTGGCTCCTGAGGCTTCTGCATTCTTCACGTAGTTCTCGAGCCTTGGCTTTCAGCTCCATCAGCTCCTTTAAGCACTTCTCTGTATTGGTTATTCTAGTTATACATTCGTCTAAATTTTTTTCAAGTTTTTAACTTCTTTGCCTTTGATTTGAATTTCCTCCTGTAGCTTGGAGTAGTTTGATCGTCTGAACCCTTCTTCTCTCAACTCATCAAAGTCATTCTCCGTCCAGCTTTGTTCCGTTGCTCGTAAGGAACTGCGTTCCTTTGGAGGAGGAGAGGTTCTCTGCTTTTTAGAATTTCCAGTTTTTCTGCTCTGTTTTTTCCCCATCTTTGTGGTTTTATCTACTTTTGGTCTTTGATGATGGTGATGTACAGATGGGTTTTTGGTGTGGATGTCCTTTCTGTTTGTTAGTTTTCCTTTTAACAGAGAGGACCCTCAGCTGTAGGTCTGTTGGAGTTTACTAGAGGTCCACTCCAGACACTGTTTGCCTGGGTATCAGCAGCAGATGCTGCAGAACAGTGGATTTTCGTGAACCGTGAATGCTGCTGCCTGATCGTTCCTCTAGAAGTTTTGTCTCAGAGGAGTACCTGGCCGTGTGAGGTGTCAGTCTGCCCCTACTGGGGTGTGCCTCCCAATTAGGCTGCTTGGGGGTCAGGGGTCAGGGACCCACTTGAGGAGGCAGTCTGCCCATTCTCATATCTCCAGCTGCGTGCTGGGAGAACCACTACTCTCTTCAAAGCTGTCAGACAGGGACATTTAAGTCTGCAGAGGTTACTACTGTCTTTTTGTTTGTCTGTGCCCTGCCCCCAGAGGTGGAGCCTACAGAGGCAGGCAGGCCTCTTTGAGCTGCTTTGTTTACCTAAGCAAGACTGGGCAATGGCGAGCGCCCCTCCCCCAGCCTCGCTGCCACCTTGCAGTTTGATCTCAGACTGCTGTGCTAGCAATCAGCAAGACTCCGTGGGCGTAGGACCCTCCAAGCCAGGTGCAGGATATAATTTCCTGGTGTGCCATTTTTTAAGCCCATCAGAAAAGCGCAGTATTAGGGTGGGAGTGACCTGATTTTCCAGGTGCCATCTGTCACCCCTTTCTTTGACTAGGAAAGGGAACTCCCTGACCCCTTACACTTCCCGAGTGAGGCAATGCCTCGCCCTGCTTCGGCTCATGCACAGTGCGCTGCACTCTCTCTCCTGCACCCACTGTCTGGCACTCCCTAGTGAGATGAACCCGGTACCTCAGATGGAAATGCAGAAATCACCGGTCTTCTGCATCCCTCACACTGGGAGCTGTAGACTGGAGCTGTTCCTATTCGGCCATTTTGGCTCCCTCCGGGAAGATCTTAAATGTCTTGTACTTAATGCATCCAGAAAAAAATGAAAGGAAAAGGACAGGGTTTTATACGTATATATTTTATTTTATTTTATTATTTTGTTTCATTTTAAATAGCTGTAGATGCAATCTTTGACTTCCTAACTTTGCATAAATATAGAAAGTCGATCTCCTTAGTGTCTAACTTCCTTCTGCCTTGAAATCTTCCAGTTAATATAACTAAGAGCTGGCTAATAATAGGTTTATGCGTGTAGTAATCTAGCCATGAGTTGGCACTTGATAGTTGACATTTATTTATAAAGAGAACTTGTGGAAAAAATGATTAGTTGGCTACTGTTTTCATTGACCTGAATTATAGAGAATTAATTGTACGCCTTTTCAAACTTCCATGGGGTAACAGATGACCTTTTAAAATGGTGATTTGCCTGTTCTTTTTATATTTGCTTGCAATTCTTTATTTATATCTTCTCCTGAGTGTACTTAGAAACTTCTGGGTGTGCTGGGAAGAAAAGATTTGCTCTTTGGTACCCAAGTCAGAAAGTTTACCAAAGTCTCTGCCAGGACCATAGATTTAATAAACTGTTAAAGGGACTGATTTCTTTGAGAGAAGTTTGAAAGTAGTAATACAATAGCTTTTAGATTATGTATTATTTATATATCTCTATATCACATATATATTTTATATATAATAATTAGGAAGCCTACATTGTTTTTTCCTCAAAGGAAAGAAGGGATGTTCCAGAGTCAAATATGTTTTAGGGGTGCCTAAAGATTCTTAGGAACTCATTGGTAATATGGCTGTGAATTGGCAGTGTTTTGCAAGTTTGAAAAGATGATAAATGATAATAATAACCAATATGTATTGAGTAAATTTTACTATGTTCTCAGAAGTTATTAAGAAGATAGTTGGCCGGGCGCGGTGGCTCACGCTTGTAATCCCAGCACTTTGGGAGGCCGAGGCAGGTGAATCACGAGGTCGGGAGATCGAGACCACGGTGAAACCCCATCTCTACTAAAAATACAAAAAATTAGCCGGGCGTGGTGGCGGGCGCCTGTAGTCCCAGATACTCGGAGAGGCTGAGGCAGGAGAACGGCATGAACCCAGGAGGCGGAGCTTACAGTGAGCCGAGATTGCGCCACTGCACTCCAGCCTGGGCGACAGAGCGAGACTCCGTCTCAAAAAAAAAAAAAAAAAAAAAAAAGAAGATAGCAATGCTAACACAAACAATCTTCCCAAAATGTATGAAGAAGTACTATTATTATCTTCATATTGCAGATGAGAAACTGAAGCACAGAGCAGGTAAGTAGCTTGCCTCAAATTATACATCTATTGTGTTGTGGAGGTGGGATTCAAACCCAGACATTGTGCCCCATAGTCCATGTTCTTAAACCACTAAGGATATTGGAGGAAAACATATGTAAAGAGCATTACACCAGGAATCAGGAGACTTGAATTCTAGTTTTACTGCTACTAAATAGTCCTTATGATCTTGCACAAGGTTACTCTGTGGTCCCAAGTTTCCTCACTCCTAAAAATGGACAAGTTCATGGGTCTGTAATCTGGTTTTATGAGAACTCTGAAAGCAGACATTCTTTTGCATTCACTCTTTGACCATAGAGCTTTCTGTTTCCATTTGTTATGTTGGCTATAGAGGGTGAGGTTAAACGAAAAGCAATATGGGTTCAAAGGTGAAATAGAACATATTAGTCTGAGCTGTCCAAAGACAGAATAGACTTATTTAAACAAATGGTACATTTACCATCAAGTGGAAATGTTCAGTCAGAGGATGGATGACCAGTTAGTGGGGTACTGAAGAGAGGATTCAAGTATCAGTTGGGAATTGGGATACACCAGATGACTTTTAATATTTCTTTCTACCTCGGGATTTTATGTTTCTGCAAATCTCATCAATATTTCATTCATTCATTTAACAAAAGCAATCTACCCGTAATGATATAGAAGCACGTATGTATAATTATGTGTACATATTATATATATATCTTTCTGTACCCATAACCTGACTTACAGAGTGAATCTTGCAAGAATTTCATCTATTAAAAATAATAAATACTATTCAAAGTGACCTACAGATTCAGTGCAATCCCTAGCAATGACATTCTTCACAGAAATAAAAAACACAATCTGAAAATTCATATGGAACCACAAAAGACTCAGAATAGTCAAAGCAATCTTGAGTAGAACAAAGCTGGAGGTATCACACTAGCTGACTTCAAAATATACTATAGTTATAGTAACCAAAAAGCATGGCATTGACATAAAAACAGACTGATAAACTACTGAAACAAAATAAAGAGCCCAGATAAATCCATGCATTTACAGCCAACTGATTTTTGTGCCAAGAACACACAATGGGGGACAGAACAGTTGCTTCAATAAGTGGTGCTAGGAAAACTGGATATCCACATGTAGAAGAATGGAACTAGACCCCTCTCTCTTACCCTATACAAAAATCACCTCAGAGTTGCCCTGGCAACAGCCTTCCCCCGACTACACCTCTGTCTCTCCAGTGAAAAATGGGCCCCTGCTTGCCCACTGCTCAGAAGCTGCAAGGTGTGTACTCATGAATTTTGGAGCCCATTTGGACTTTCATAATCAGTGATGGCAATAAAGGCATCAACTTTGAGAGCTACTGAGTTTTGGTTCTCTCATCAGGTGTATTTACATTATTGGCAACATTATCATCATGTCATGGCTTGGATGCAAAGCCACCAGAATGCCTGTAGGAAGGCTGTGGAATCCTATTTCAGTCTTCCATGGTCATTTCCTCCTGCAGTTCTTCCCTGAAGAGCTTACGATAACCAGGCTGGATATCCTATGTCCTTCTCTGACCATCACATGGCCTGGCAGGTCTCCTATCTCAGTTCTACAGATTTCAGAAGGTCTGGGCAGCATCCACATGACAGCAGTAGGATCCAGGCATCCACAAGAGAAGACCAAGCTTAGTCTAAAGAGGAGGAGATGGAGACCAAGTCAGATGGGGAGGTAGAATGTGACCTAAGCAATATGGAAGTCACCCAGGGCCTCTGCCGGTACTTTGCAGAGACCCAGAGGCACAGAGAAGACCAATGGTGGCAGCAGCAGCTGGATGCAGAATACCTGGATGACTACATGAACGCTGACCACGACCTATACTACAACATCTACTGGTCAGTGGAGCCCCTGACTAAGAGGCCCAGTGAGCAGCAACAGACTGAGAATAAAACATTTGTTTGGGAGAGTGCCACCAAGATCCAGGCCATGGAGAGTGCAGTGCAGCTGAGCTTTGGCAAGCACTGTGACAGAAAAGCAGCCCAAGTATTGGCTGGTCATCACCCTGAAGTTCTGAGCACTGGGCACAGGGACCCCTGAGAGTGCTTTCTGACAGAGTCCCCAGCCTCACCCTTTTTTGGGAGTACACGCTCTATATCTCTCCTTCTGTACATTTCTCATGGAAAGGGGAATTTGTAGTGAGGCACAAGCATGTTCACCAATGTCCCAGTTGGCCTGTCATGGGTGTATGTGCTATGCCAGCCCCTTAGCAGTCAGCCAGATGTGTACTGTTGACAACATGTGAAATTTTCTCCTGATATAAAATGATAATTTTGTATATATTACACTGTTTTTTGATGTTGTCAATAACAGTTCAATTCATTAAAGTTCTTGCCTAGAAAAAAAATAAACTCAAAATGGATTAAAGACTCAAATGTAAGGCTCGAAACTGTAGAACTACTAAAAGAATAAGCACAGGAGAAATGCTTCATGATATTGTTCAGGGCAAGGATTTTTTGAGTAAGACCCCAAATTATAGACTACTAATGCAAAAATAGACAAGTGGGATTTCATCAAACTAAAATGCTTCTGCATAGCAAAGGAAATAATTAACAGAGTGAAGAGACAACATATAGAATGGGAGAAAATATTTATAAACAATGCATCTGACAAGGGGTCGATATCAGGAATATATATAACAAAATCAAACAACTCGATAGCAGAAAAAAACCCCTAAATAATCTGATTTAAAAATAGGCAAAAGACCTGAATAGACATTTCTCAAAGGAAGATATACAAATGACAAATAACCAGCAGGTATATGACAAAATTTTCAACATCACTCATCATCAGCGAAATGCAAATCAAAACCACAATGAGATGTCATCTCAAACCAGTTAGAATGGCTATCGTCAAAAAGACAAAAAACTAACAAATGCTGGCAATGATACAGTTAAAAGGGAACTCTTATACACTGTTGGTGGGAATGTAAATTAGTATAGTCATATGGGAAATACTATGGAGGTTTCTCAAAAACGAAAAGTAGAACTACATATAATTCAACAATCCTACTGCTGAATATATATCCAAAGAAATTGAAATTAATTTGTCAAAGAGATACCCATACCCCCGTCTCTATTCCAGTGCTATTGCATTAGCCAAGATATGAAATCAACCTAAATGTCCATCAAAAGATGAATAGCTAAAGAAAATGTAGTATTTATAAACAATGGAATGTTATTCAGCTACAAAAAAGAATGAAATCCTGTTATTTGCAGCAACATGGATAAATCTGGAGGACGTTATGTTAGGTAAAATAAGCCAGGCACCAAAGGACAAATATCACATCATCTTACTCATATGTGAAACCTAAATAAGTTGATGTCTGTGATGGTTAATACTGAGTGTCAACTTGATTGGATTGAGGGATACAGAGTATTAATCCTGGGTGTTTCTGTGTGGGTGTTGCCCAAAAGAGATTAACATTTGAGTTAGTGGGCTGGGGAAGGCAAATCCAGCCTTAATCTGGTGGGCAAAATCTAATCAGCTTCCAGGAAATACAAAGCAGGCAGAAAAACATGAAAAGGCAAGGTGACCCTAGCCTCCTAACCTACATGTGTCTCTTGTGCTGGATGCTTCCTTCTCTCAAACGTTGGACTCCAAGTTCTTCAATTTTGCAACTTGGACTGGCTCCACTTGCTCCTCAGCTTGCAGACAGCCTATTGTGGGACCTTGTGATTATGTAAATTAATACTCAATAAACTCATATATATGTCCTATTAGTTCTGTCCCTCCCAGAGAACCTTGACTAATAAAGATTTTGGTACCAGAAGTGGGGTGATTCTAGAGGAACATAATATAAATGATGAAGTTTTTTCCTTGGTTTTGGGGTTTCTGAAGTTGGCTGCTTAATATGAGTAGACCTAAAAATGCTAAAGACTCTACTTCTAATAGTATGGAGAACGCCGATATTCCTTGGCATGGACTATTTAGAGAGTTATGCAAAATAAATGCATTTGACACTCCTGATTCACTGCTCATTAAAGACAAGGAGTTTAGTGACTCTATACATAATACTGTTGGCCATATATGGAGAACCAAGGAACATAATGAATCTGGTTGGTTGCTCCGAAGTTCAGTGGACAAAATGATGAAAGAAAATGATGAACTCAGGGATTCTGTCTCCTGGCTTCAGAAGCAGATACTGAGCCTCAAATCTGCTAAGATTGCCCTGAGTGAGAGTCTTATCTCCTACTGAGAAAGAGCTGACATTGTAGAAAAACAGAGACAAGTTCTTATCATGAAAGTGGCTGACCTGCAATGAAAGATGCATGGACTTCCTTGCCAGGTGTCTACTGTTAAAGTGAGGGCATTTATTGGAAAATAATGGGACCCTGCAACTTGGAATGGGGATGTGTGAGAAGACCCTGATGAAGCTGGGGACACTGTGTTTGTAAATTCTGATGAATCTTTTTTGCCAGAAGGAACAGCTTTCCCATCCCCAGTAGTGGCAACATCCCCTCCCTGACCCATGATGCCATCAGCCTTTCCACCTTTGTCTGAGGAGATAAACCCTGCACTGCCTGAGGCAACAGTGATGGCCTCCAGTGAGGCAGTTGCCAGGCAGGATAATGTTGATTCTCCTCAGAAGCCACCCCCAACACCTCTGTTTGCTTCTAGACCTATCACTAGACTAAAGTCATGATGGGCCCCTAGAGGTGAGGTTGAAAGTGTGACCCCTGAGGAGGTGTGCTACACTTGAAAACAACTGTCTGAGTTCTCTAAATTATATAAACAGCAATCTGGAGAACAGGAATGGGAATGGATACAAAGGGCATGGGATAATGGTGGAAGCAACATAGACTTGGATCAGGTGGAATTTATTGATTTGGGTCCACTAAGTAGGGACACTGCATTTAATTTTGCGGCTCAGGGAGTTAAAAAAAGGTTTTAATAGTTTACTTGCTTGGTTAGCTGAAATATGGATTAAAAGATGGCCCACCGTGAGTGAGCTGGAAATGCCTGATCTCCCTTGGTTTAATGTAGATGAAGGAATCCAAAGGCTTAGGAAGATTGGGATCATAGATTAGATTAGTCACTTTAGACCTACTCATCCCAGCTGGGAGGGTCCAGAAGATATACCCTTGACCCATGCCTTGTGAAATAGATTTATGAGAGTAGTGCTTGCATCTTTGAAGAGCCCTATAGTTGTTCTTTTCTGCATATTAGGTTCCCTAAAGGTGGGAACCACAATTACTCAGCTACAAAATTTAAATACAATGGGAATAATTGGATCCTTAGGTGGCAGAGGCCAAGTGGCAGCACTCAACTGTCAAAGGCAAGGTGGGTATAGCTACCATAATGGACAAAAGAGGCAAAGTAGCAATCGTGTAGAGCTCTGGCATTGGCTAATTAATCACAGTATCCCTAGAAGTGAAATTGATAGGAAGCTTACTGCATTCCCACTTAAATTATACAAACAGAAAACTTGTAGGTTGAATGGACAAAATACTAACTTGAATTATAAAAACAGAATCATGGCCCCTTAATCAATTTCCAGACTTGAGCCAGTTTACAGAACCAGAACCTCTTGAATGAAGGGGAGGCTGGGTCCCCTTGAGGAAGGACCACACTACATTACCAACAATTTATGTAGTGAATCTTTCACCCATCTTTCCTCAAGGAGACCACTGGCCTTTTACCAGGGTAACTGTGCACTGGGAAAAGGGAAATGATCAGATGTTCGGGGACTAGTGGATACTGGCTCTGAGCTGATGTTAATTCCAGGCAACTCATAATGTCAATGTTGTCCTTCAGTTAAAGTAGGGGCTTATGGAGGTCATGTAATTAATGGAGTTTTAGCTCAGGTCTAACAGTGGGTCCAGTGAGTCACTGGACTCATCCTGTTGTCATTCACCCAGTGCCAGAATGCATAATTGGCATAGACATACTTAACAGCTGGCAGAACCCCCACATTGGCTCCCTGACTGGTAGGTTGAGGGCTAATTATGGTGGGAAACACCAAATGGAAGCCATTAGAGCTGCCTCTACCTAGAAAATTATAAATCAAAAACAATATCACATCCCTGGAGGGATTGCGAAGATTAGTGCCACCATCAAGGACTTGAAAGACACAGAGGTGGTGATTCCCACTACATCCCTGTTAAATTCTCCCATTTGGCCTGTGCAGAAGACAGATGGATCTTGGAGAATGACAGTGGATTACTGTAATCTTAACCAAGTGGTGACTACAATTGCAGCTGCTGTACCAGATGTGGTTTGATTGCTTGAGCAAAATGACACATCTCCTGGTACCTGGTATGCAACCATTGACTGTACAAATGCCTTTTTCTCCATTCCTGTTTATAAGCCCCACCAGAAGCAATTTGCCTTCAGCTGGCAAGGACAGCAATATACCTTTACTGTCCTACTGCAAGGGTATATCTACTCTCCGTCTTTCTGTCATAATCTTTTTGGAGAGCCCTTAGTCCCTTTTTGCTTCCACAAGATATCACACTGGTCCATTACATTAATGACATTATGCTGATGGGATCCAGTGAGCAAGAAGTAGTAAACACATTGGAGACATTTGCATGCCAGAGGATGGGAAATAAATCTGACTAAAATTGAGGGACAATCTACCTCAGTAAAATTTCTAGGGGTTCTGTGGTTTAAGGCCTGTTGAGATATTCTAAAGTAGAGAATAAATTGCTGTATTTGACCCTCCTACAACCAAGAAAGAGGCACAATGCCTAGTAGGCTTATTTCGATTTTGGAGGCAATACATTCCTCATTTGGGTGTGTTACTCCAGCCCATTTACCCAGTGACCCCCAAAGGCTGCCAGTTTTGGGTGGGGTCCATAACAGAAGAAGGCTCTGCAGGTCCAGGCTGCTGTGCAAGCTGTCTGCCACTTGGCACATATGACCTAGCAGATCCAATGGTGCTTGAGGTTTCAGTGTCACATAGGGATGCTGTTTGGAGCCCCTGGCAGGCTCCCATAGGGGAATCACAGCAAAGGCCTCTCGGATTTTGGAGCAAGACCCTGTCATCTTCTGCAGATAACTACTCTCCTTTTAAGAGACAGCTCTTGACCTGTTACTGGGCTTTGGCGGAAACTGAACGTTTGACTATGGGTCATCAAGTCACTATGTGACCTGTACTGCTTATCATGAACTGGGTGCTTTCTGACCCATCTAGCCATAAAGTGGGTCATGCACAGCACCATTCCATCATCAAATGGAAGTTGTATATACGTGATTGGGCACGCTTGAGCAGGTCCTGGAGGCACAAGTAAATTACATGAGGAAGTAGCTTAAATGCCCATGGTCTTCACTCCAGCCACTCTGCCTTCTCTCCCCCAGCCTGCACCAATGGCCTCATGTGAAGTTCCCTATGATCAGTTGACCGAGGAAGAGAAGACTAGGTCCTGGTTCAGATAGTTCTGCACGATATGCAGGCACCTCCCAAAAGTGGACAGCTGCAGCACAACAGCCCAGTTCTGGGACATCCCTGAAGGGCCGAGGTGAAGGGAAATCTTCCCAGTGGGCAGAACTTTGAGCAGTGCACCTGGTTGTGCACTTTGCATGGAAGGAGAAATAGCCAGATGTGCGATTATATACTGATTCGTGAGGTGTAGCCAATGGTTTGGCTGGATGGTCAGGGACTTGGAAAAAGCATGATTGGAAAATTGGTGACAAAGAAATTTAGGAAAGAGGTACGTGTATGGACCTCTCTGAGTGGTCGAAAACTGAAGATATTTGTATCCCATGTCAGTGCTCACCAACAGGTGACCTCAGTGGAGGAGGAGTTTAATAATCAAGTGGATAGGATGACCCATTCTCTGGACACCACTCAGCCTCTTTTTCCAGCCACCCATCATCGCCCAATGAGCCCATGAACAAAGAAGCCATGGTGGCAGGGATGAAGGTTATGCATGGGCTCAGCAACACGAACTTCCACTCACCAGGGCTGACCTTGCTATGGCCACTGCTGAGTGCTCAGTTTTCCAACAGCAGAGATCAACAGCAAGCCCTCGATATGGCACCATTCCTTTGGGTAATCAGCCAGCTACCTGGTGGCAGGTTGATTATACTGAACCCTTTCCATCATGGAAAGGACAGGGGTTTATCCTCACAGGAATAGACACTTACTCCAGATATGGGTTTGCCTATCCTGCATGCAATGCTTCTGCCAAGACTACCATCCATGGACTCATGGAATGCCTTATCCACAATCATGGTATTCCACACAGCATTGCCTCTGACAAAGGCACTCTATGGCTAAGGAAGTGCAGCATTGAGCTCAGGCTTATGGAATTCACTGGTCTTACCATGTTCCCCATCATCCTGAAGCAGCTGGATTGATAGAACGGTGGAATGATCTTTTGAAGTCACAATTGCATCACCAACTAGGTGACAATGCTCTGTCAGGCTGGGGCAAAGTTCTCCAGAAGGCCATGTATGCTCTGAATCACCATCTAATATATGGTACTGTTTCTCTCATAGCCAGGATTCATGGGTCCAGGAATCAAGGGGTGGAAGTGGAAGTGGCACCACTCACCATCACCACTAGTGAGCCACTAGCAAAATTTTTGCTTCATATTCCTGCAACATTACGTTCTGCTGGTCTAGAGGTCTTAGTTCCAAAGGGAGGAATGCTGCCACCAGGAGACACAACAACAATTCCATTGAACTGGAAGTTAAGTTCAGCACCTGGACACTTTGGGCTCCTCCTACCTTTAAGTTAACAGGTTAAGAAGAGAGTTACAGTGTTAGCTGGGGTGATTGATGCAGACTATCAAGATGAAACCAGTCTACTACTCCACAACAGAGGTAAGGAAGAGTATGCATGGAATACAGGAGATCCATTAGGGGGTCTTTTAGTATTACCATGCCCTGTGATTAAGGTCAATGGGAAACATGACAGCTCAATCCAGGCAGGACTACAAATGATCCAGACCCTTCAGAAATGAAGGTTTAGGTCACTCCACCAGGAAAAAAACTACCACCTGCTGAGGTGCTTGCTGAAGGCAACAGGAATACGGAATGGGTAGTAGAAGAAGGTAGTCATCATTACCAGCTACAATTATGTACTGGCTGCAGAAACAAGGACTGTATCATGAGTATTTCCTCCTTCTTTTGTTAAAAACATGTTTGTGCATGTATACACTTGTACTAAGAAAATATCTTGATTTTATTTCCTTTTCCTTTATCATGTAACATAACATTTATTGACTCCATATCAGCATTTAAGTATTGTTAACTTTATGTAACAGTATTTGGGTTGGGAATTGGTGCCATTTTAGTTGTATGAAGGATAGTTGTATTACGTTGTGTAATTATGACCTCACTATTTTCTTCATTTGAAGATTATGTATGATCTCAGGACATGTCTATGGGTTCAAGTTGACAAGGGGTGGACTTATGATGGTTAATACTGAGTGTCAACTTCATTGGATTGAGGAATATAGAGTATTAATTCTGGGTGTGTCTGTGTGGGTGTTGCCCAAAAGTGATTAACATTTGAGTCAGTGGGCTGGGGAAGGCAGATCTGCCCTTATTCTGGTGTGCAGAATCTAATCATCTGCCAGTGAATATAAAGCAGGCAGAAAAACGTGAAAGGCGTGACTGGCCTAGCCGCCCAGCCTACGTCTTCTCCCTTGCTGGATGCTCCCCGCCCTTGAATATTGGACTCCAAGTTCTTCAGTTTTGGGACTTGGACTGGCTCTCCTTGCTCCTCGGTTTGCAGACAGCCTATTGTGGGATCTTGTGATTGTGTAAGTTAATACTCAATAAACTCTTCTATTAGTTCTGTCCCTCTCAGAGAACTCCTAGAAGTACAGAGTAGAATAGTGATTACTAGAGATTAGTGAAGCAGGGGAGGAGTGGGAATGGAGAGAATTTGTTCAACTGGTACAAAGATACTGCTAGATAAGAGGAATAATTTCTGGTGTTATATTGTGCAGTAGGGTGACTACAGTTAATAATAATGTACTATATATTTCAAAGTAGCTGGAAGAGAGAATCTTGAAATGTTATCATAACACTGAAATAAGCTAATCACCATGATATGATTATTATACAATATATACATGTATTTAAACATCACACTACACCCCAAAAACTTGTACTATTATCAGTTATAATAATTTAAAAATTCACATTAAAATTCTTGTAGATCTAGTTCTAAAAAAGCTGAAATGTAATACGCAATGTTCCTTATTTTTAAAAGACAAATAGTTACAATGTTTCTGTTTAGGATAAAAGTAGATCTGTACCTTAATATGACATTGCACAGGAGGTTTCAGATACATAGTAAGTAGATGTTTTGGGATGGAGCATATTCAAAGTAAATGAAACTACATAAAGAATGGTGCCTGGAATGAATTATACCCCACTTGACACTTTCTTCTTCATTTCTCAATTCAAAACAACTGAGCGGCCATAGGTAAGCGCTCCGAAGAAAACACCGACTCAACTTGAATGCAGGTCCTACTATTACTACCTGTAAAACTTGGACAGTAATTTAACCATTTCAAACATCACTTTCCTCACTTGTAAACTGAGGGCAATTACAGACCTGCATCCTAGGGTTATTATTGAATTAAATGATTTAATACGTGGGTCTTTACACTATTATTTATATCTATGTTCTTTTTGTTCTTTTTTTTAACATATGATCCATTAGCAACTTCAAAAATTATAGTAGAAGATTGATAGTATGAAGACATACCTCATTTTATTGGACTTCACTTTATTGTGCTTCTCAGGTATTTCCTTTTTAACAAGTTGTGGCAACCCCACATTAAGCAATTGTTTCAGCACTATATTTCTTATAGCATGTGCTCACTTTATGCCTCTGTGTCCCATTTTGGTAATTCTTGCAATACTGCAAATGGTTTCATTATTATTATATCTGTTATGGTGATCTATGATCAGTGATCCTTGATGTCCTCATTGTAATTGATTTCGAGCACCACAAACCATGCCCATGTAAAATGGTGAACTTAATAAACGTGTGTGTTCTTACTGTTCTACTGCTTGGCTATTTCTTAATCTCTCTCCCTCTCCTTGGGCCTCCCTATTCCCTGAGGCACAACAGTATTAATACCAGGCCAATTAATGACCCAACAATGGCCTGTAAGCATTTAAGTGAAAGGGAGAATCACATGTCTCTAGCTTTAAATCAAAACCTAGAAATGGGCCAGGTGCCTTAGCTCACCCATTTAATTACAGCACTTTGGGAGGCCTAGGCAAGAGGATCATTTGAGTCCAGGAGTTTGAGACCAGCCTCGGAAATATAGCGAAATCTCATCTCTACACAAAAATTAAAAAATTAGCTGAGCATATGGGTTCATGCCTGTAGTCCCAGCTGCTAGGGAGGCTGAAATAGGAGGATCACTTGGGCCCAGGGGGTCGAGGCTGCAGTGAGCCATGAGTGTGCCACTGCACTCCAACCTGGGTTAACATCAAGACTCTGTGTGGAAAAAAAAGAGGTGAGAAATGAGTAAGCTTAGTGAAGCTTGTGGAAAACCTCTAAGATAGGCAAAAATCTTGGCCTCTTATGCCAAACAGTTATCCAGATCTTGAACGCAAAGGAAACATTTTTGAGGAAAGTTAAAAGTGCTACATCAGTGAACGTACAGATGATAAGAAAGTGAAACAGGCTTTTGCTGATATGAAGAAAGTTTGTGTGGTCTGGCTAGATCAAATCAGCCACAACATTCCCTTAAGCCAAAGCCTAAACCAGAGCAAAGCCCTACCTCTCTTCAATTCTATGAAGGCTGAGAGAGGTAAGTCACTGCAGAAGAAAAGATGGAAGCTAGCCAAAGTCAGTTCATGAGGATTTAAGGAAAGAAACTGTCTCCACAATATAAAAGAGCGAGGTGAAGCAGCAAGTGCTGATTTAGAATCCAGCTAAGATAATTGCAGCACCATCTGAAGCTTGATGGCTTGTAGGCGAGAAGAGATAAATTTTACAAGGAGGTTTAGGATATAGGGTCCAAGGCCGGGCATGGTGGCTCACGCCTATAATCCCAGCATTTTGGGAGGCTGAGGCAGGTGGATCGCGAGGTCAGAAGTTCAAGACCATCCTGGCCAAGATGGTGAAACCCCATCTCTACTAAAAAGTTGTTTGGTTACATTAGACAACAGATTTTCAATGTAGATGAAACAGTCTCATAGGGGGAAAACATGCTGTCTAGAAATTTGTAGCTGGAGAGAAGTCAATGCCAGGCTTCAAAACGTCAAAAGACAGGCTGACTCTTTTGTTAGAGTCTAATGCAGTTGATGACTTTAGTTGAAACCAATGCTCATTTACCATTCTGAAAATCTTAAGTACCTTAAAAAATATGCTAAATCTACTCTGCCTGTGCTATGCAAATGGCACAAAAAACTTGGATGACAGACTGCACGTTTGTTTACAGCACAGTTTACTGAATATTTTAAGCCCACTATTGAAACCTACTGTTCAGCAAAAAAAGATTTCTTTTAATATATTACTGTTCATTGACAAAGCATCTGGTCACCCAAGAGCTGTGATGGAGATGTACATGAGATTCATGTTGTTTTCAAGCCTGCTAACATAGCATCCATTCTGCAGCCCATGGATCAAGGAGCAATTTTGATGTTCAAGTCTCTTTTTCCAAGGAATACATTTTGTAAGGCTACAGCGGCCACAGATAGTGATTCATCTGATGGATCTGGAAAAAGCCCACTGAACACCTTCAGGAAAGGATTCACCATTCTAGTTGCCATTAAGAACATTTCTGACTTGCAGGAGGAGGTCAACATCAATAGGAGTTTGTAAAAAGTTGATTCCAGCCCTCAGGGATGACTGAGGTATTCAAAAGACTTCACTGGAAGATGTAACTGCAGATGTTGTAGTGAAGCTGCCTAGTTGTCTGGAGTAAATACTGAGGTTCTTGCTCTCATGGCCAAGGAAATCGAGGGTCGTGGACACACACACACACACACACACACACACACACACAGAGAGAGAGAGAGAGAAAGAGAGAGAGAGAGAGAGATTGGAGCAGGAGTTTAATAGGCAAAAGAAAAGAACTGCTCTCTGTCATAGAGAGGGGTCCGAAGTGGGTTGCCAAGTTGTAGTAAAAATGTCAGGGATTTTATAAGTGGGCTAGTGAGGAGGGGATGTCTTATCTTCCTAAGGCCCAAAGATTTAGTTGGGACCAGGTGTGCTATCTTTTTAGAGCAGAGTTTTCTATCAGCTCTCACCCCGTTCCTTGATCATGTAGGCAGACTCAGTCTGTCCTGCTCTGTGCTGTTTTTTTTGGTGGTTGTTGTTTGTTTTTTGTTTTTTGCTTATCTGAGAGGGAGAGTTTCTGTGCCTGTTCCCAGACATCTTCTTACAGCTGCAGGCATCCCCCCTGTGTCTGCTTCTAGATTCCCTATCTTAGTGGGCCTAAGGGGAAAGGAAAGTGCTTATTAAGGCCCACTGTTTTTACTGGGGCTCATTGTATGAGTGTGAAGTTTTGTGCCTGAGTTGTTTATCTGTGTTTTACAGCCTGATCTTCCAGGCTGTCTTTTTCTGGAAGAGAAGTGATTTCTTTGAACTGCATGAGGTTAGAAAGGGAGCTATTTATGCTTTTTGTTAGAAGGAAAGTTTTCTGCAGGGGACTCTTTTCACTTGAACTGTCTACCCAAATAATTTCTTTCTATCTTCTACAACGTATTTCTCCTCTCAGGAATGGAATACCTAACGGCTGTTAGGGGGAATTGGGTGATGACTTCTTCTGGCTACTTCCTGCTGGAGGGAGGTGTTGTGTGGGGAACAGCAGCTAGGGCTCCTCCTGAGGTTGATCTCAGTGTCCCTGGTAGATGTAAATGGCATTTTCATTTTTGGCTCCATTTGCAGCACCATCTGAAGCTTGATGGCTTGTAGGCGAGAAGAGATAAACTTTACAAGGAGGTTTAGGATATAGGGTCCAAGGCCGGGCCCGGTGGCTCACGCCTGTAATCCCAGCACTTTGGGAGGCTGAGGCAGGTGGATCGCAAGGTCAGGAGTTCAAGACCAGCCTGGCCAAAATGGTGAAACCCCATCTCTACTAAAAACACAAAAATTAGCAGAGTGTTGTGGTGGGTGCCTGTAATCCCAGCTACTTGGGAGGCTGAGGCAGAGAACTGCTTGAACCCAGGAGGCAGAGGTTGCAGTGAGCCAAGATTGCACCACTGCACTCCAGCCTGTGCAACAGAGTGAGACTCCATCTCAGAAAAAAAAAAAAAAGAATATAAGGTCCGAATGTGAGTATTAAGACTACCATTATTAGCGGGGTCACTATAGGCCATAACCATGACAACAGAGTTTGTTTGATACCTGTGAACCATTTAGATGGTTTGTGTTGTTGTAAGTGGGTGTATGGGGCTTGGCTTTGTTCGGCTTCCTTGGTCTTACTTTCTCCAAAAAAAGGAAACCTCTGGGTTATTATCTGGCAGGATTTGTAGGATAATTGCCCAGAACTAGAACATTGTTCAAGATTTTCTACATTACCCATCACTTTTTGTTTTCTTTGAGACACAGCTGGAGATTTGTGGTTGGCTCACAGTAATAAGCATGGTTAGTTTAAAATGTAGGCAAAAACTTAAAAATAACTGAGACTAGAATTTAATAGAAGATTTATGAAAAGTTTTAGAAGATAATTTTTCTGTCTTTAGTCCTCAATTTTGTTAAAAACAACTTATGATAGGACTGAGCTGTTTGCAAAATAAACTTTATTCTTATACTTGGCCTGATTATTTGCATAAAGCACAGAAAGAGTGATCACCTTTACATAGGCCTTTTTTATTGGCTTTGATGGAACTCTGTTTCACAAGGAATCTCAGATAGGACTTTTTAAAGCCAAGCCCAGCCGTGGGTTTGTACCTTCAAATACCTGTGAATTGGGTAAACTTCTTTTTTCTTGAGGTTCCAAGAGCATGGGGTTCCTAGGCCTGTTAGAAAGTGACATTCTTTACTCACTGCAGGTTAGGAAACTTGTCTACACAGGGGCTGTGTAGGCAAGGTGTAAGGCCAGTTTCCCAAGGGGCTTTTATTGGTTTTGCAAGTCAAGCTTGACTCCTTAAAGGGAAATATGCCCTTTCAGTCAAAGTCTTGGTAAAACAACCAATTTTTCCAATTGTGTCCTGTTGCAAAATGAAATGGATTGCACTGATGCAAACAACTATATTGTTAAAAGTCAAGAATACTTGCAACCAGTTTCTGAATTCTAGAGGAACCAGGCAGAGCAAACAAATATGTTTCAAACCTTGTTTACAGGAGTATACCTTACTTAGTTGTTAAAGGCTGTAGTTAGCTCAAGACAGGTTTCCTTGAGGGTCAGCAATGTTCCAAGCATAAGTCAAAAAATTGCTTTAGTTTTCTGTAGTTCAGTCCATTCCATTAACTCTCACTCTGCTTGATATTTGTAAACATTTCAGCTTTTTATGAGTCCTGTACATTTTTCTGTTATCAGAAACCTGCATTTAAGAGCACCTATTAAAATTCCACAGATCATTATGAACTATTTTTTATTTTGAACAAGATGAAAACAAGATAAAAATTGTCTGTAAATGACAAAATGTCCAGGGTGGTTACAATCAAGAGCATGATTGACAAATTTGATTATTACCATTGGCTTACAATAACCCAACATAACAACCTTAATTGTGATTAATAGCACATATTTCGACACTAGAACCTCAGACATCCCATACAGTTTTGGAACATATTTTAATATTATTCTCTGAGATATAACCTGAAGTGCATTAGACATCATTTTGGCAATTCCATGTACCTAAACACGTTAAATAATCCTGTTTACCTCTCTTCCGGATGCTCCAGGGGCCCTCTGTAGCACCCAAAAGCTAGGGGTCAGGAAAGACAACCTCGAGACTAAAGTTTGATTTTGGGAAACCTGTTAAAGATGTTCAAAATTTAAAACACTTGATATTATGAAATAGAATTTTAGTTTACCGTAAGTTACTTATTTTTCCAAAACGATGAGTCAAAAATTTGAAAAAGCAAAAACCATTCATCAGCCTTTTCTATTACATGAAAATCATGTTCAAGAGAGAAAGTTAGATTTTACCCTTGCATTAATTTGCTATTAATGTTAACCCTTATTTTTTAATGAAACCTTATAGACAATTCTATTCAATCTTAACCAGTTTGACAATAAGGTGAGATTTTTACATACCTGTTATAATTGACGAGTTTTGCTAAAAAGCAGATTGTCATTTTAAGAAAACCTTGTTGCGCTTTTATTTCAGAGTTGAATTTACAGAAAAAAAACATATCATACCCTTCTGAATTTAGTTAATAGGTTCACACAGAGTTTCCTTTGCAAGATTAATTTTTACAATCTTTTCACAATTTGCTTAAACCTTCCACTTTAATTTAATTTAAGACAATTCTTTATTTCTAGGCAGAATGTACATGTCCATGCCTTCTTATAATCTTTAACTAAAAGCATCTTTTACTGTTTTTTTACTCACCTTGTATGCAAATCCATGTTCAGTAGTCTCGATTACATGTCATAGCTCTTAGCACTTTTTTTTTTTTTTTTGAGACGGAGTCTTTCTCTGTCCCCCAGGCTGGAGTGCAGTGGCACGATCTCGGCTCACTGCAAGCTCCGCCTCCCGGGTTCAGGCCATTCTCCTGCCTCAGCCTCCCGAGAGCATTTTTTAACTTCAATGTAAAACCTGATACGTTGTTTTAATTATGTACTAGATGCAGATAACGTTTGACTCCTTTCAGCATAGTTAGGGTCATGGTTACTTCCATATGTTCCTAGGCCTTGCCAATTGTGAAGCAGGTAAGTTGACAGTTTTTAAAGGCCAAAGAAGCAGTTACAACCTTAAAACATTTAGCAAACCTAGTATCTGACCTGTGTAATTTATACCACATTTTTACACCTTGAAGACATTTGTATTTTACCAATAATTCCTAACACTGTTCTTATTTTTAAAGATTAAAGTTGTGTGAACTGAAAGGCACCACAGCTTTTACTTTTCTCTAAAAATATTTGATTTAAGTGCTTATTTTTCTTAGGAAAATTAATTAGAGCTCTTTTTAAATAGACATTACACACATAACACATATGTAACCACACAGACAAACAGAAGATCCAGTAGTTATAAGATTTTTCATTTGTTAATTTCCCAATTGGATTATTGGCTGCTGGTGAGACCCTTTAAGAACAGGGCCAGGAAGACAGTTTCCAGGGCCTAATAACCAAGCATAGCCAGAAGACAAAGACAAATTTTGAGAGGTACTAATTCACCTCTAATTCCAGGAGTTCCATGAGTAAAACAGAGATTTTTTCCAAAATGGGATTTGTGGCACCTTTTCTGTTTTCCCTAGGAGTCCCTGGCCACCAGAAGTTATTTTAGAGTCTTTCATGCATGCACCAAGAGTGTCAAGACAACAGTGAAAAAAAGTAATACAGTTGACTGAGAAAAAAACCTTTTCCAGGAAAACTAGATCTATGAAGAGAAAAACATAAAGGCCTTTAAAATATACCCATAGCTTGGATATCCACTTTCAATTAAGCTGAGTGCTCTTTAAGAAAATCCTTTTTCATTAATTAAACCACTACAGAGAATGTAAACAGTGATTCTTACCATTTTTCCCCCAATTTGCACCACTACCTGTTCACAATCACATTTAGTTTCTCCAGTTTTCTCTGGGAGAAAGTGGCTGGGCTCAGGCAAGGGCAGGTTTTCAACTGGACTGCAGATCCCTTTAGCAGCAAAGCTTGATAATTGAGGAGGCAACTGTCTGTTAGCTAAAGCCTTTCCTTAAAGGCCAGCAGTCCTGCTATATTGTGTGGGGTGTAAACAGTTAAGTTATTCCACATGGTTAACCTAGTGGCCTCTGGCACCAGCAAAACCACTACTGCAACTGTGGTTTGCAGGAGGCAGGCTGACCATACTTTAGCCACTAAATTAAGTTCCTTGGTTAAGTAGCCATTGGCTTTTGATCCGGACCTCAAGCCACAACTAAAACTTCCAGGGCCATTTCCTTCCTTTTTGACACATAGAGACCGAATGCTTTCCCTATGGGAAGACTGAGGGCTGGTGTTTTAAGGAAGGCTTGCTTTAGCTGGTTAAAGGCTTTTTGAGCCTCAGATTCCCAAATGGGGGAGGGGGTGAGTTTTAACCTTTTGAGTTTTTCTTATGAGATGGTATAAAGGGTGAGCCATTTCTCTGTACCCAGGTACTCACAGTCTGAAAAATTCAGTAATGCCCAACAATCCCCTTAACTGTTAAAGGAAATGGGCTTAATCTTCTCCTCACCTGGTACTCTAGTTCCTTCTAATAAGACTAGACCTAGGTTCTTTACTGAAGTCTGACAGAGCTGAGCTTTAGATTTTGAAACCCTATGTCTCCTTTCAGCTAAGAAATTGAAGAGGGTCTTAGTGCCTTCCTGAGACCTCCTTGGTCCCAACCAAAAAATAATATTGTTATTATTAGGCGCAGAGGAGAGTGTCATTTACATACTGCGAAGTTTCAACTTGAGAGTGAGAAAAACTAGAAAGAATTTTAAACAGGGCCTGTGTAAGCAACTTCCTCCCAATATCAGGGACTTTCTGAGGAATGAAACTTTTCTTTACTGAATTGGGAGACAAGGAGTTGTGTTTTATTAAAACCTCTCTTGGTCTTTCTAAAAAGGCAGGGAGATTTTCATCTGGTTTCTGGTTCAACAGGGACAGTTTAGAATAATTAAGAGGTTTGGTCCTAGTCCTTTGGCCCTCTAATATGAACATTTAAAAGTGTTTCCTTTTCCATTCATCTATGGGGTCACAAGCCATCCAGTCAGGATTGTCAAGAAGTATAGCCTCTCTACCTATTGGGAATGGTTTTTCCATTATTTCCTCACCTTCCTTATCTCCCCTTTTCCTTTTTGTTCTACTATAGGGACATATTGTTCATCTCTGAACTTTTCTGCTGCTTGAAGAGCTGGCTGCTTTTCAGCTGCAGTGAGGGTTTGGCCTAGAAGCAACATAGCATCTCTCCATGTAAGATTAAACACTTGGGTTAAATTTTGGAAAGCCTGTATTTATTTATCAGGGTCATCAGAGAACCTGCATATATCCTTCTTTATTTGTCTAAAGTCTTGCAATAAGCAGGGAACTGGTACCCTAGTGGTGCCCCTTCCATCTGGCATTTCTTGTAGGAGTAGTATTGAAACTTGGACAGTGGGGAGCTTTGGAGATGGTGGAGCTGGAGGAGCTCATGGTGCAGTTGGAGGGGGCACCAGATGAGGGAAACTGGAAGCACTGGGGCACTTAGGAGTCACCTCCAATGGTTCCTCCAAATCTTGCTCTTCTGACTTAGGGGAACTACTCTCCACAGATCTGCCTGATTTGATTGCTAAGAGGGCTGAGTCGATTGTGCAATGCTTCATCTAATAGTTGGATAATATTAAAATTAAGGATCCTTTCCACAGGCCAGCTTTGTTCATTCCCAAGATGGTAAGAAGGCCATGGCAAGAAGATGTCTCCTTGTGCAAAAGAAAATGAGTGGCTTTTTCTTTAGAGTTTTGGGGTCAAAGGAGTTCAAAATGCACTCCGGAGGAGTGTGGGCCAAAGATGGCTTGCTACCCATCCTAGAAAAGAGACAAGATAAGAGGCATCCCTCAGTCTCCTTGTTCTTTTTAGTGTGACCCAGGGTGGAGGGGAAGACAGTGGGGGTGCCCCCACCAACTGTTCTCCCTCCTTGGTCCCTGGGTCCTAGCACCATAACTGCCACCCTATGGTTGCAGGTATGACCCTCAAACATGGGACCAGAGGAAGAAGTCAATGGGGCTAGTCACACTTGCCTATGTGACCTTATTCCTCTGCCTGGTAATTGCCCTTTGACCTCCATGACTTGTGTGAACTGCATGGCTCCTTGATGGATGAATCTCAGGAGAGATTATGTACTGTTGCATTTGAGCAAGGCCTGTTAATGGAGGGAGTGTACCAGACTGAGCTTTATACTCTGCTGTTATAGACTGGACTAGAGAATTTATTTTTAGGTGGTGGTTCCAGTTAACTTTCAGACATAAAATCCCCTTTCTATTTAGATGCCATTCTAGTTGTAGGCACAATAGGTATCTTAAGAAAACATAAGGGTCAAATGGTGGCCTTCCTGCTAATGGAGAGAGTATTGAGACTAAAATTTGTTTTTAGAGGATATTTTTATCCTCACTGCTGAAAGCAGAGTTCTCCTGCTTGCAGAGGGGGCATAAGATTTGGTCTCTAGTAGTGGGACGTAAAAGGGAGAAGAATTGGAAAGCTAGAGAGAGGCTTTTGGCAAAGGGCAGAGAAGGATCCCCATGGAGAGGATTCCTATTCCACTAGGTGGAGCTGTAAGCCTTGAAATACCAGGCAGTAACTTTGCCTCCATATGCTCTCTAAACAAAGGATGGAGAGGGAAGTCTGACATTTGGCAAGCTGTCCCCACAGCATACCTCCTAGCAGGAGAAAGTTACTTCACCTCATAGAGGCACTATCCAGTTTGACTGGGCAGTGCTGGCTCCTTACACGGAAAAAGAAATAGCCTAGGTGGAGAGACAGACATTCACTGGGGTAGGGAGTAACCTCCTACTCAACTCCAGGAAGTGTTATCATTAGGAGTTAAATAGTCTTTGAGATCTGGAACATGAAATCCCCCTGTCTGTAGAAAGTCACAAAAACAGCAATCTCTTGACCTGCATGCCTGGTTGCTAAGCCTGCCTAATTGAATTATTTCCCGGGGCTGTAAAAACTCCTGCAGCATTGCGTACAGAGAGGGGATGGGAGATATGGTGACCACGGAAAGGAAAGGAGGAAAATAAAATTTGCAGTAGGAAAGCTTGGAGATCCTATGTCTGACAACCAGTCGGGCATAGGGGGCTGGTTGGGGCTAGGGTCAGCCTAGGAGCCTTTGGACAACAGCAGGGTGTAGCTCTGGTCAGAAATCCTCAGTTGCTCCAGGACCTATTCCAGCCCTGCACAATGGAAAAGTTCTCCATGAAAGGAAACTTGTTTGGACAGAGCCAACATTTCTAGCACCCTGAGGGTACTGGGGGATTGACTAAGTCCTCCCCAGCAAGCCTCACATCTGAGTCTTCAAGACCAGTGGCTAGCCCTCATGGCTCATTAATCAGCCTACAGATGCTTGGTTTTTAAAATAGTTCTTTGAGAGAATAAAAACTGAGTACAGGAAACCTTGGAAATGAAAGTAGAGAGTCTGCTCCTTTACTCACTTTTCCGATGAATTTGCCTTCTAATCCTAGGCGAGCCCCCAAAATGAAGCAGCTTTATTGTCTGGGGTAAATCTTCCAGACTGCTCTTTGTTAGAAGTGCTTTCTTTGAACTGCATGAGGTTAGAAAGGGATTTCTGAGCTTCTTTTTATTAGATGGAAAGTTTTCTGCCAGGGAATCTTTTTATGCTGTCTATCCAAATAATTTCTTTCTATCTCCTATAACGGTAGAAAGAGCAAGAGAACTAGATTTAGAAATGGAGCCTGAATGTGACTGAATTGCTGCAATCTCATTTTAAAACTTGAATGGCTAGGGAGTTCCTTCCTATGGATGACCAAAGACAGTGGTTTCTTGAGATGGAGTCTATCCCTGGTGAAGATGCTGTGAACATTGCCAAAATGACAATAAAGTATTTAGAATATTATATAAACTTAGTTGATAAAGCAGTGATAGAGTTTGAGAGGAGTGACTCAAATTTTGAAAGTTTTACTGTGGGTAAAATGCTATCAAACAGCATCACATATTACAGAGAAATATTTTGTGAAAGAAGTCAATTGATGTGGCAAACTCACTGTTGTCTTTTTTGTTTGTTTGTTTGTTTTTTTTTGAGATGGAGTCTCGTTCTGTGGCCCAGGATGGAGTGCAGTGGCATGATCTCGGCTCACTGCAAGCTCCGCCTCCCGGGTTCATGCCATTCTCCTGCCTCAGCCTCCTAAGTAGCTGGGACTACAGGCGCCCACCACCACGCCCGGCTATTTTTTTGTATTTTTGGTAGAAATGGGGTTTCACCATGTTAGCCAGGATGGTCTCAATCTCCTTACCTTGTGATCTACTGTTGTCTTATTTTAAGAAATTGTCACAGCCTTTCAAGCCTTCAGCAGATCTCACCCTGATCAGTCAGAAGCCATCAACATATAGGACCAGCTGGTGGTCCTCCACCAGCAAAAGTATTAGGACTTGCCAAAGGCTCCGGTGATTGTTAGCAATTTTTAGCAATAATATATTTTTAGATTAAGTTAATGGGTGCAGCACACCAACATGGCACATGGATACGTATGTAACAAACCTGCACATTGTGCACATGTACCCTAAAACTGAAAGTACAATCATAATAATAAAAAGATATGTACATGGTTTTTTAGACATCATGTGATTGCAAACTGAGTAGGCTACAGTATAGTGTAAACATAACTTTTCTATGCACTGGGAAAGAAAAAAAAATTGTGACTTGGTTTATTGTGATATTTACTTTCTTGTGGTGGCCTGAAACCCAACCTGTAATATCTCCAAACCTGTATTTCAGGCTCATATAATGTTAATGTTGCTATGTGAATATCTGGTATCTAAAGGGTATCTAAAGCATATGACTTTCATGTCAGTATACACTTGCCAGCAAGCTCATGCTTAATTGAGTATGCCACAGGTTCTACCAGAAGTTCAAGCGAAATGAGTGAAGTGAAAGAGAGATGGAATGAGAGAGAGAGAGAGAGAGAGAGAGGAAAAAGTTTTATGATCTTTTAATACATTTTAATATCAAGTTAGATGACTCTGATTGTCCTTGGAAATGCTCTTGCAGAAATGTGATTCATATTGGGGGCTCAGCTTTTATTGAGGATTGAATTAAGTTTTGGTCATATAAACAACAATTTTGAATCTATTTTAATGACGTTTTCTTCAATGGTCAATTTTTAATATTTGAATTTAATTTTCATTGTCACCATTTGGTATTATAAAGCTTATGCAATCAACTTGATGCAATTTTAGTGAGATCAGTTACTACTCATCACTGTTGCATAATTTGTAAATGTGAACTGGAAGTAAAAATTTCCACACAACATTTCCAACTTTAGAAGTGCTGTTATTGTGGAGTGTTGTTACATTTAGGTAAATTCTTTAATTATAACAAGGTAAACAGAGTTTTGCCTTATAGATAGACTAGTACAGTATAGCAGAAAAAGTGGGAGCTTTGGAGTAGATAGATATGGGTTTGATCCTTGCTCAGCTACTAGCTGCGATTTTGGGTAAATCAGTTAAATCAGTTTTTCTGAGCCTCAGGATTTTTTTTATTTTTCATTTGGATTAGTAATATATCTCTAAATGAGTTGCTGGAGGACTTCACTAAATATGGTATGTAAAACATCTATCAAGTGTTTGCATGCAAATAATTACTTTTGAAAAATTTGAATGTTTCACTTTGTCAGGCTACTACTACCTTGAACTTCTCCACTGGTCACCATTTATACAGAATACAATGCAAATGGCACATCCTAGAATTATGCAATCTGTAGCCCTTGTTTGCATGTAAAAAAATCTATATCTGGCGGGGCACGGTGGCTCACGCCTGTAATCTCAGCACTTTGGGAGGCTGAGGTGGGCGAATCACGAGGTCAGGAGTTTGAGAGCAGCCTGGCCAACATGGTGAAACTCCGTCTCTACAAAAAATTAGCTGGGCATAATGGCAGGTACCTGTAATTTCAGCTACTTGGAGGGCTGAGGCAGGAGAATCGCTTGAACCCAGGAGGCGGAGGTTGTAGTGAGCCAAGATTGTGCCACTGCACTCCAGTTCGGGTGACAGAGTGAGACTCCGTAAAAGTTAAAAAATTATACACACACACACACACACACACACACACACATATATAATTTTTTAACTTTTATTTTGGATTCAGCAGGGTATATATGCAGTTTTGTTACAAAGGTATATTGGGTGATGCTGAGGTTTGGAGTGCGAATGAATCTGTCACTCAGGCAGTGAGCATAATACTCAATAGATAGTTTTTCATCTCTTGCCCTTCTCCCTCCTTGTCCCTCCTGTGTCCCCCAGTATTTGTTTTCCTCATCCTTATGTCCATGTGTAACCAATGTTTTGCTCCCACTTATAAGTGAGAACATATGGTTAAAAAATCTATTTATTAAGGGATTTTTACATTCTAGGTAATAAAGAGGTAAATTTCAGGTTGGATGTGTTCAAAACCATTCCAAGTGGCACTACCTTTTGTATGTAATGAAGACGTCAAGTGAAGGAAATAACCATCAATCGGTTCTTGTATCCATCCACCCATCTACTCATGTATTCATTCATTTAACAGATATTTTTCAAGACTTGACTGTGTGCCAGGCACCATCATAGACACTTAAATCTGTATAAGTGGATGAAAATGAAATACAGATTTGAACTTGAGTAATTACACCCACCCTGAGGGATAAAATTATACAATTTTTTTTTTAAAAATAAGCATTCTCTGGTAGTAGATATAAACTAAATAAGATACCTGGAAAACTTCTTTATACTTCCTCTTCGCTCAGGACATCTGCCCAATATTCTTTTAGTTGTCACTATGAAATATTGGGCACTTTAGAAAATGAATAGTGAAACATAAATGGAAAGGAGCTGTTAATTATAAATACCCCTTTTATCATTACTTGCAGATTCTGGTGCTTTACCTGCCTCTGGCTTTGTTTCTCACCAAGACACACATACATCATTCTCAGGCCAGTCTTTCTCCTTAAGCTTTAAGAAATTTGTAGAGAAAAGAAATGTTAGATTGAGATTCCTATTATTTTTCACTGATTGGCAATTCCAGGTAGATCAATGTTTTTGAATAAGGGACAAAATTAAATAGTGGTAAAGGTGTCAAGGGTGGATTATTTTCCCCCTGTCCCTGTTACAGAATGAAGCTATCATGAGTACAAGAAAAAAGGTAGGACGAAAAGTTAGTGTTGTAAACATTAAAGCTTTTCTGTGGTTTCAGTTATCTCAGAATTGTCATTAGGTTTAAGAGACATAAGAAACATTAGAAATCATTTAATTTGCTCTCTTATTTTATAGATGAGGAAAGAAAATTTAAGAAAATGAAATTACTTGTTTTTGGTAGCTCAAATAGCCATTGGAACTTAGTTTTTGAGACACAGCCCAGTGATCTTCGTGGCATATCAAGCTTATTCTTGATTTTCTCTTGTTAATTATTTTATTCATCTCCATGACTTTAAAGGATATCTGGAACAAGTCTTTCTTTGCAAATCACATTAAATTATTATGTTGGTATTTTTAACTTTCATTTCTGCATTTGTGTATTTCTCAATCTTCCTTATAATTTACCACCTTTTACTATTATTGCAATACTTGTTTTTTCTTCCTCATTTGTTACTTTATTTCTCAGCAGATTATTTTTTCACTTCTCATCAGAAATGTCATTTACTATGACTACATACTAAAACATGAAAATGATTAAATTTACACCAAGCATATTAACTTTCGTTTTAATCTATCTCTATGCATCAAGCAGGGTACCATATTCCTTTTGATAGTGGATATTGTGCAAGGACTGAGAGAACAAAAATCTTAGTCTAGATGTCTGCCATGTATTAAACTTTTGGGAGAGAAGCATGTATTGTACTTGTGAGCATATTATTAGTAATGTAATATGATAATAAGAGTATCTCATTGGGGGAATCATTCACTTAAACAATTTCATTTTCACAGATGACCATTAACCTGGAGGTACAAGTTGAAGGTAAAATAAGGAAAAGTACTCAAAATTGATTTTTCAAATAACAATTCTAAGAAATCTATTAAGTTAATCCCCATGCAGTATTGTTTTTAACCATTAATATTTTTGAACTTATCTCTCATTTCCCAAGATGTACAAAATGATCTGAATATATTTACTTAAGCAGAAATTGGAAAAAACAACAAAAAAAGAAAGTTCAAAAGAAAAACGACCTTTGATTTTGAGACCTGGGACATCGTTTCAGCTTTGAGTCTCTAAACATAATGTGTTCTGTAGTCTGCTTCCATTTGGGTTTGAGAGGATTCTGCCTATACCTAGATTTAAAGTCATTTACCTTCAATTCCTGAATTGCAGTTAGATAAGAGTATAAGCTTTTTTTCTTGCCCCCACTTTCCCTTCTTGCTTTTTAGGACAGCAATCTGAAAAGGTTGAGTGAATAGGTTACCATTTTCTGCGTCTCTAGTAGTCTGACTGATAAAGCTATTAAATAAAGGCAAACTGTAATTCTCTATTATCTACATGCCTCATTTATGCTCTTTGCCCTGGAGAAGAGCTGCATTAAAGATCAGAGTGTTGTTGAAAACTCCTGAAAAATAATAAATTGCTTGATCACTCAAACAATGACACAATTCCTTGGAAAAACAGATTTTACTGTGTATGTGCGTATGGGGAGGGGTATTCATCCTGAAAGATTGAAGTGGTGTGATGAGGGTGGAAAAATTATACATAAAGGATTGCTGGAGAAACATAAAGAGAAGCTGGAACATCTATATGATAAATACACTTATAATTAGTGAGATCATTAGCACAGACAGAGAATACTTTGGTATCCACAAAGAAGTCTTTAAGCTAGGCAGTTAGCTTCGCTATGAAGGGAAAAAAAATGAGCTATATACAGCTGAATAGGCTTTTCAGTCTCCAAGGAGGTGACTTGTCTGTTGATGGCCAGTGGGGGTGGAAGAGTGAAATAATTACTTAACAGCATGTAAACAAAGTGAGATGTGAAGTATGCTTCCCTGCTCCCCTCCCTTTTCATTGAGAGAGTTTCTTGTTGTGATGGCTCCAGTGGGAGAGGCGGCAGAGAAATTTGATTAAATGGATGCCTGGGGTCATGACCCTGTCTAAACATGGTTCAGCTCTCAGCATCAATCAAATAAATTTTTTTTCTTACTTAAGAAAAATCTGATCTTGCTGTATATGAGTACCAGTGAGCTTTGGATTTGGTGGTGGTTCAGTAGGGGATGTGTAAGTCTGTGTTAGCATTCTGTTTACAGAAAAATAACTGAAGAAGAGGCAGTCTTCTGGGACAACAGAAACCTATAGCTTTATTTTAAATCATGTTATGGGATTTTCATTTGACGATAGTCTATCAACAGCCAGTGGGATTTGGAGTTCCATTAGAATTCACTAGGACTCATTTATTGCAAACCATTGCTGACATTGATCTGAGTGTTTGGAAGATATTTATAGTGTTGTAGTTGATATGGGATTCCTGTGTTCAGGAACTCTCTTAGGATAGTTTTATTTGGGGCTAGTGTTTGAAAGCAGCTTGGAAGTGATTTTTCTTTGAAAATGGAGAAAACTCTGTGTTTGTTGAGATAACTAGAATAGTGGTCACTGGTGACACCAATAAGAGCAACAAAATTGGAACTTTTCTGAGCAGGCAAGTGCCATTGTATTAAAGAGAATATTTGCTTTGGATGGGAGACTTGTCATTAATTCTTGTTTTAAGAAAGAGGACAATTTTAATACAATTAAATAGTTGTTTCCTTCATAGGAATTGACATAGAAGAGTGTACAACCTATTTTAGATCATCAAAATCTTATTTTTTTCCAAATAAGAGAGCTTTTGTATGAGAATGTGGATGGCGTACATCAAAAATCTTGATTAACGTAGAATCGTAAGGCAAGGAGTTTCCAGCTAATTGAAATTAATCATGTTTGTGTTGTTAATCCTTGTTGAAAATAATTTTAATAAATATCCCATTTTATTGCCTGCCTTAGCATTGTACAGTAAATATGAATTCAACTTTAGTTGGATGATTGAAATCTTACTGCCTCAGAATCAGCTTTCTACTCATCAATTTTAATTAGACAACAAGATGGATAAAATTATAGAAGGTGCAAGAGCTTGGTCTTGCTGTCTTAGAATGTGCTTGGAAGTCAGTGATGTGTTATGAAATAATAATAATTTTAAAAACAACACCTCTAAGTAATTTTAAAATATATTTTCTTAATGGTAGTATATAATTAAATGGTGTTAATTGACTGCATTATATAATTTAATTCTGGATAATCAAGGTATGTACTTTGGGTCTTCTTTGGATAGCAGTTGATTGAAGATATGTTTGCATGTTTTTGTGAAGTAAGCATACTTCTTACAATACTTTTAGACAATAATATATAGGAGCTTAAGAAATACTAAAACGAAAAGTATTTTCCCATGAGGTGGATAATTTAGACTGTTCTGACCATGACCATGTGGATTTTGTCCCGAGTTCCTAATTTGAACAACTACAAAGAACATGATTTCAAATATACAGAGTTCATTTGAACTAAGTATACTATTTACACATGAAATTTTACTTTAAAAAAAACCACAGTTTCATTGTTATTCTGGGAAAATGGGAAAGAAGGAGTATATTTTTCGCTAGAGAATTATGATTCAAACCAGTTGGACTGTAAAGAATAAAACACCAGCCTTGTATAACAACTTGGAAAGTTACTTTCAAAGCCTACCCACCCACCATGGAGTTTGCACATGTCAAAGCAAACAGTTTTTGCTATAATACATCATTGGATGAAAGGTTTATCAAGTTACTCCTGTTGAGATATTTACAAGAGTCGAGGCTGTCGGTGTCAGTAAATGCAGGTTCCCATTGACACAAACTAACCCAATGTGGTTAGCTATACTGCTTCCTGACACCTGGACTTTAAAATAACAGCAGGGTCACTTGGATAACATTTCAGACAAGGGCTCATTTCTGAAATCTTGCTACTACCTCGAGCTTTAGAATATTAAATACACTAAATTAGAATGTAAATTCTGGAAGATAAAACAAACAAACAACAACAACAACAAAAAAAAAAACAGAAGTAAGCCTGTCTGAAGTCTAATTGTCACTTACTGGTGCCTGTCCTCCAGGCTGACATTGCTATCAGATAGGGCTTTTTATAGGAAGGCTTTTACAAAAGAGGAAAATGGCAGAAAAATGTGCATGTCATATCAGGGAATTATTATAGAAATTCTCAACACTTCTATTGATTGATATTTTACTATCAGATATCTACTTTTAAGCATAATTTCAAAAATTATAGATTAATATTAAAAATACCCTATACAAGTGTCAACTCTTTCAACTTGCACTGTATGTGATGGGTTTGATATGGGGAGGAAGATTAGAGACATGACCCAATTCTAGGATGTTACCCTTCAACAACATGCTCATGCTAGTGATGATACATGTACAGAGTGAGTATATCAAGACCCTGGGAGGTTCTGAGCCATTGGAAAAAAATAAAAGTTGAATTATATTCCCTATCTGAGTTTATAAGACTCAGTTTGAAAAGATTTTTCACCAACATGGAGTTTTCTGAGTTTTCTCTTTAATACTTGGTTAACCTGAAAATTAAGCTGAGCAAAAGCTCACATTTGCCTGAACAGTATGGTGACTGAGGTTTCATTACATATTGAAGATAGTGCTTTAAATTTATGGTTATATAGTCACTAAGCTTGGAATCAAGAAAACATCGTATGTGGTAGGTAAAATTTTTATGGCATGTTGATATATGTCCCTTAGTGCTCGGAGCTATTTATTTCTCACTTTATTTTGTAACAAACAAAATACTTTAATTTAAAAATGCCTTGATTCTTTAATAACAGTGTTGCCCAGTTAATAAATACTACTTTCCAGGATACTAAATCATATCTAAGAATCATAATTGTGGCCTCCGACTGCCAGCTATTGGTTCTATTTTTGTATGATTAGTCTAATAGTGCATATCAAAAAGTACTTTAATCCCTAAAGAGTAAAATGAGGCAGATTCTGACTGCAGTCTCATCTTTACCATTGAACTCAACTTCTTAATGAAAGTTAGTCAATCTGCAAATTAATGATTATAGTATTTCTTCAATTCTTATTTTTATATGTGTGTATTCAGATAACATATTAAAACCTTTTTGAGTTCTTTAGAGAAATATTATAAACATGTAACACTAACATCTCTAAAGCACAGGGACCTGAAAAAAATGTACTGATATCATCAGAGAATTAGTTTTGATAGTAAAAATTATAACAAATTGAATACTTTTTTTAAAAAGACAGATTTAAATTCTGAATATTTCTTTGTCTTTTGTGTTTGCTTTGGAGTAGAAGGCTAAAATTCCATAATTCAAGTTAGAGAATTCCAGTGCAATATATTATAACAAGTTTGTTTCATCTCACCAAATGTATAAGATTATATCAGAGGAATAACATACATTGAGGGTAATAAAAGTATGTGTGTATTTGTGCATGTGTTATAGTCTGCTTAATGCTGTCATTTTAATCAAGCTTTCAGTAATTTATGCTTATTAGTTTTTCACTGATCTGTTGCTGTGACTAACACTTTATAAATGGATAATATATTAACTCTTCTGCAAGGAAAATAAAACAACAATATAGAGACAGTACCTTGTGATTTAGTATATTCAAAATCTAGGGATAAATGACTGTATGATTTAATGCTGCTGGATGTAGACTTTTTATATTTTCTATTGTTCCTTCTTTAATTCTCTTGATTTCCAATTTTTGAAGCTTTTATACTTAGCAATGACCATTTAATCTATTTTTTTGAATCTTCAAATGAAATAAAACTTAAAAGATGAAGTAATTACATATTTAAAAATCATGCACACTTATGAAAAAGGTGAGCCTATTGGTTAATTTCAAAAGACTGTCATGAAAGCCTCCATTTTACTGCAAGAAAAATGCAAGAGAGGCTTGCTCCCTATCTCTGTGTGAATTCTCCAGTAAGTCTATGGGAAGGAGTGACCTTGCTGACCTTCTCACACTCTTAACAGTAGCAAGCGTGGTCATTTAGTTTGAACTGGAAACAAGGGGTTCAGAAAAACAATTAGAAAGCTAACAACAAGAATTAGTAACTAGTGGACAAGTCCAAACATAGGCAAAAAGTGCCCTTGAAGACTTAAATCAAATAAGCCTGACGATCCTTTATGTACTACTCTTTTCCCCATACTGATTAAAGAACAATAGATATTTGAGGGAAAGTAATGAGATAGGAGAATTTGTAAGATTAATTTGGTCAAAATATTTGATCTTTCATAATTATTTTACAATTAAACTTAAATGATTATACTTATTAATTTTTTTTATACTTTAAGTTCTGGGATACATCTGCAGAAAGTGCAGGTTTGTTACATAGGTATACATCTGCCATGGTGGTTTGCTGCAATCATCAACTCATCATCTAATTAGGTATTTCTCCTAATGCTATCCCTCTCCTAGTCCCCCACCCCCTGACAGGCCCCAGAGTGTGAGGTTCCCCTCCCTGTGTCCATGTGTTCTCATTGTTCAACTCCCATTTATGAGTGAGAGCATACATTGTTTGGTTTTCTGTTCTTGTGTTAGTTTGCTGAGAATGATTGTTTCGAGTTTCATCCATGTCCCTTCAAAAGACATGAATTCATCCATTTTATGGCTGCATAGTATTCCATGGTATCTATGTGCCACATTTTCTTTATCCAGTCTATCATTGATGGGTATTTGGATTGGTTCCAAGTCTTTGCTATTGTGAACAGTGCCACAATAAACATACGTGTGCATGTGTCTTTATAGTAGAATAATTTATAATCCATTGGGTCTACACCCAGTAATGGGATTTCTGGGTCAAAAGGTATTTCTAGGTTTAGATCCTTGAGGACTCGCCACACTGTCTTCCACAATGGTTGAACTAATTTACACTTCCACTAACAGTGTAAAAGCATTCCTATTTCTCCATATCCTCTCCAGCATCTGTTGTTTCCTTACTTTTTAATGATTGCCATTCTAACTGATGTGAGATGATATCTCATTGTGTTTTGATTTGCATTTCTCTAATGACCACAGATGATGAGCCTTTTTTCATATGTTTGCTGACTGCATAAATGTCTTCTTATGAGAAGTGTCTGTTCATATTCTTCACCCACTTTTTGATGGGGTTGTTTGTTTTTTTCTGGTAAATTTGTTTAAGTTCTTTGTAGATTCTGAATATTAGCCCTTTGTCAGACAGATTTATTGCAAACGTCTTCTCCCATTCTTCAGGTTGCCTGTTCACTCTGATGGTAGTTTCTTTGGTGTGCAGGAGCTCTTTAGTTTAATTAGATCCCATTTCTCAATTTTGGCTTTTGTTGCCAATGCTTTTGGTGTTTTAGTCATGAAGTGTTTGCCCATGCCTATGTCCTGAATGGTATTGCCTAGGGTTTCTTCTAGGGTTTTTATGGTTTTAGGTCTTACCTTTAAGTCTTTAATCTATCTTGATTTAATTTATGTATAAGGTATAAGGAAGGGGTCCAGTTTCAGTTTTCTGCGTATGGCTAGCCAGTTTTTCCAACAACATTTATTAAATAGAGAATCCTTTCCCCATTGCTTGTTTTTGTCAGGTTTGTCAAAGATCAGATGGTTGTAGATGTGGGGCATTATTTCTGAGGCCTCTGTTCTGTTCCATTGTTCTACATATCTGTTTTGGTACCAGTACCATGCTGTTTTGGTTACTGTAGCCTTGTAGTATAGTTTGAAGTCAGGTAGCGTGATGCCTCCAGCTTTGTTCTTTTTGCTTCTTGGCTACAGATGCTCTTTTTCAGTTCCATATAAAATTTAAAGTATTTTTTTTCTAATTCTATGAAGAAACTCAATGGTAGCTTGATGGGGATAACACTGAATCTATAAATTACTTTGGTCAGTATGGCCATTTTCACAATATTGATTCTTCCTATCCATAACATGGAATGTTTTTCCATTTATTTGTGTCCTCTCTTATTTCCTTGAGCAGTGGTTTGTAGTTCTCCTTGAATAAGTCCTTTACATCCCTTGGAAGTTGGATTCCTAGGTATTTTATTCTCTTTGTAGAAATTGTGAAAGGAGCTTCACTCATAATTTGGCTCTCTGTTTGTCTGTTCTTGGTGTATAGGAATGCTTGTGATTTTTGCACATTGATTTTGTATCCTGAGACATTGCTGAAGTTGCTTATCAGCTTAAGGAGATTTTGGGCTGAGATGATGGGGTTTTCTGAATATGCAATCATGTATTCTGCAAACGGAGTCAATTTGACTTCCTGTCTTCCTATTTGAATACTCTTTATTGCTTTCCGTTGCCTGATTGCCCTGGCCAGAACTTCCAATACTATGTTGAATAAGAGTGGTGAGAGAGGGTATCCGTGTCTTTTGCTGGTTGTCATAGGGCATGCTTCCAGCTTTTGCCTATTCAGTATGGTATTGGCTGTGGGTTTATCATAAACAGCTCTTATTATTTTGAGATATGTTCCATCAATACGTAGTTTATTGAGAGTTTTTAGCATGAAGGGCTGTTGAATTTTGTTGAAGGCTTTTTCTGCATCTATTGAGATAATCATGTGGTTTTTGTCATTGATCCTGTTTATGTGATAGATTACGTTTATTGGTTTGCATATTTTGAACCAGCCTTGCATCCCAGGTATGAAGCCAACTTGATCATGGTGGATAAGCTTTTTGATGTGCTGTTGGATTTGGTTTGCCAGTATTTTATTGAGGATTTTTGCATCTATGTTAATCAGGGCTATTGGCCTGAAATTTTCTTTTTTTGTGTGTCTCTGCCAGGTTTTGGTATCAGGATGATGCTGGCTTCATAAAATGATTTAGGGAGGATTCCCTCTTTTTCTATTGATTGGAATAGTTTCAGAAAGAATGGTACCAGCTTCTCTTTGTACCTCTGGTAGAATTCAGCTGTGAATCTGTCTGGTCCTGGACTTCCAGTGGAAGGAACAGGCAGCAATCTTTGCTGTTCTGCAGCCTCTGCTGGTGATACCCAGGCAAAGAGAGTCTGGAGTGGACCTCCAGCAAACTCGAGCAGACCTGCAGCAGAGGGGCCTGACTGTTAGAGGGAAAACTAACAAACAGAAAGGAAGAGCATAACCACTCAGAGACCCCATAGGTCACCCACATCAAAGACCAAAGGTAGATAAATCCATGAAGATGGGGAGAAACAAGTGCAAAAAGGCTTAAAATTCTAAAAACCAGAATGCCTCTTCTCCTCCAAAGGATCACAACTTCTCACCAGCAAGGGAACAAAACTGGATTGAGAATGAGTTTCACAGACAGACAGAAGTAGGCTTCAGAAGGTGGGTAATAATAAACTCCTCTGAGCTAAAGGAGCATGTTCTAACCCAATGCAAGAAAGCTAAGAACCTTGAAAAAAGGTTAGACAAATTGCTAACTAGAATAACCAGTTTAGAGAAGAACATAAATGACCTGATAGAGCTGAAAAACACAGCACGAGAACTTTGTGAAGCATACACAAGTATCAATAGCTGAATCGATCAAGCAGAAGAAAGGATATCAGAGATTGAAGATCAACTTAATGAAATAAAGTGAGAAGACAAGATTAGAGAAAAAAGAATGAAAAAGAATGAACAAAGCCTCCAAGAAATATGGGACTATGTGAAAAGATCAAATCTACGTTTGTTTGGTGTACCTGAAAGTGACAGGGAGAATGGAACCAAGTTGGAAAAGACTCTTCAGGATATTACCCAGGAGAACTTCCTCAACCTATCAAGACAGGCCAACATTCAAATTCAGGAAATACAGAGAACGCCACAAAGATACTCCTCGAGAAGAGCAACTCCAAGACACATAATTCTCAGATTCACCAAAGTTGAAATGAAGGAAAAAAATGTTAAAAGCAGCCAGCGAGAAAGGTTGGGTTACCCACAAAGGGAAGCCCATCAGACTAACAGCTGATCTCTCTGCAGAGACCTTACAAGCCAGAAGAGAGTGGGGGCCAATATTCAACATTCTTAAAGAAAATAATTTTCAACCCAGAATTTCATATCCATCCAAACGAAGCTTTATAAGCGAAGGAGAAGTAAAATTCTTCACAGACAAGCAAACGCCTTACAAGTCTGCCTTATAAGAGCTCCTGAAAGAAGCACTAAACATGGAAAGGAACAACTGGTAACAGCCAGTGCAAAAACATACCAAATTGTAAAGGCCATCAACACTATGGAAAAACTGGATTAACTAACAGGCAAAATAACCAGCTAGCATCATAATGACTCGATCAAATTCACACATAACAATATTAATCTTAAATGTAAATGGGCTAAATACCCCAATTAAAAGTCATAGACTGGCAAATTGGATAAAGAGTCAAGACCCATCCGTGTGCTGTATTCAGGAGACCCATCTCATGTGCAGAGACACACACAGGCTCAAAATAAAGGGATGTAGGATTATTTACCAAGTAAATGGAAAGCAAAAACTCAGGGGTTGCAAACCTAGTCTCTGATAAAACAGACTTTAAACCAACAAAGATCAAAAGAGACAAAGAAGGGCATTACATAATGGTAAAGGGATTAATGCAACAAGAACTATCTATCCTAAATATATATGCACCCAATACAGGAGCACTCAGATTCATAAAGCAAGTTCTTAGAGACCTACAAAGAGACTTAGGCTCCTACACAATAATAGACAGATACTTTAACACCCCACTGTAAGTATTAGACAAATCAACAAGACACAAAATTAGCAAGGATATTCAGGACTTGAACTCTGCTCTGGACCAAGCAGACCTAATAGACATCTACAGAACTCTCCACCCCAAATCAATAGAATATACATTCTTCTCAGCACCACATCACACTTATTCTAAAATTGACCACATGATTGGAAGTAAAACACTCTACAGCAAATCTGAAAGAACAGAAAATCATAACAAACAGTCTCTCAGACCACAGTGCAATCAAATTAGAACTCGATTAAGAAGCTTACTCAAAACTGCACAACTACATGGAAACTGACTGAACAACCTGCTCCTGAAAGACTACTGGGTAAATAACAAAATTAAGGCATAAATGAAGATGTTCTTTGAAAACAATGAGAACAAAGGCACAACATACCAGAATCTCTGGGACACATTTAAGGCAGTGTTTAGAGGGAAATTTTAGCATTGAATGCCCACAATTGAAAGCAGGAAAGATCTGAAATTGACACCCTAACATCAAAATTAAAAGAACTAGTGAAACAAGAGCAAAAAAATTCAAAAGCTAGGAGAAGACAAGAAATAACTAAGATAAGAGCAGAATTGAAGGAGATAGAGACATGAAAAACCCTTCAAAAAATCAATGAATCCAGGAGCTGGTTTTTTGAAAAGGTTAACATAATAGATAGACCATTAGCCAGACTAATAAAGAAGAAAAGAGAGAAGAATCAAATAGATGCAATAAAAAGTGATAAAGGGGATATCACCACTGATCCCACAGAAATACAAACTACCATCAGAGAATACTGTAAACATCTCTATGCAAATAAACTAGAAAATCTAGAAGAAATGGATACATTCCTGGACATATACATCCTCCCAAGTCTAAACCAGGAAGAAGTCAAATCCCTGAATAGACCAATAAAAAGTTCTGAAATTGAGGCAGTAATTAATAGCCTACCAACCAAAGAAGTCCAGGACCAGACGGATTCAGAGCTGAATTCTACCAGAGGTACAAAGAGGAGTTGGTACCCCTCCTTCTGAAACTGTTGCAAACAATATGAATTTATACCTGCCACAATGTAAAACAGGGAATATCATTAAATCTGGTACTATCTCTTAAAGAGAAATGACAATACCTAGTGATCAAGAACTTATTCCTTATAGAATTGTTTCTCAAGAAATCAGAGCAAGGGACTTTACCATTCTATAGTTTTAAATCTTAAAGATTCATTTAGTAAGTAAATTAGATCTTACAGACTAAGATAAATCTTATGATTGAATCTTATAATCTTATGATACTTGATGTATTTGTTAACAAACACATCCCTTACTATCTGGCAGGCACAAACTTGAGCACTTTAATATATTTTGAACACATTGAATAAAGATAACATCCCTATGAAATAAGTACTATTATTATTCCTGTTTTACAGACAAGAAACCTGAGGCACAAGAAGGTCAAATTACTTGCTCAAGGTCACATAGCTAATAAGTGGTGGAGCTCAGAGTCTGTATGTATTTCCCAACTCTGGCTTCAAAGTCTATACTCTTAATCCCTGCACCACACTGCCTCTTAGGTTTGGTGCCTGTTTGCCAGGAAATCAGAAAATGGAAGGAAAAAGTCTGAAGATCTGCAATAGTTTTTAAAACTTCATGCTAAAAGATTCTTCAAAATGCTAATATGATGCATATCCACTATAAATTCAACCCTTCATGAGGTTAAGTGAAATTCTAGAAAATAATACATAAAATGGCCAGGTACCATAATATTAAAACTTTGTCACAGAGATTTCTTTAGGTTAGACCAAGAACTTCTTGATTACATAAAGTGCCTTGATATACTTTGTACATTATTGCTAACCTTTATGAAATATTTTTAAAAAGGTTTTGAAATCTTTATATCTCCTCAGCACATATACAATTAATAAATATCAATAAAAACACTATTTTTACTTTTTACGTTTGGCTTGGCTGATTTTCCTAGGATACCTTGTACAGGCATATCTTGTTTTATTGTGCCTTACTTTATTGCACTTAGTTGATATTGTGTTTTTTTACAAAGTAAAGGTTTGTGGCAACCCTGGATCAAACAAGTCTATCAGCGCCATTTTCCAACATCTTGTGTTCACTTTGTGTTTCTGTGTGACATTTTGGTAATTCTCACAAATATGCAAACATTTTCAATATTATTATATCTGTTATGATGATCTATGGTCAGTGATCTTTGATGTTATCACTGTAATTATTTCGGAATACCACAAACCACAGCCATGTAAATGGCAAACTTAATCGCTAAATGTGTGTGTGTTCTCATTGCTCCACTGATTGGTCTTTCTTCTATCTCTCCCCCTCTTCTTGGGCGTCCCTATTCCCTGAGATACAGCAGTATTAAAACTAGGCCAAGTAAACACCCAACAATGCCCTCTAAGTGTTCAAGTGAAAGGAAGAGTCACACATCTCTCACTTTAAACCAAAAGCTAGAAATGATTAAGCTTAGCGAGGAAGACATGTCAAAACCCTCTGAGATAGGCCAAAAGCCAGGCCTCTTACAAAAAACAGTTAGCCAGGTCATGAATGCAAAGGAAAGGTTCTTGAGGGAAATTAAAAAGTGCTATGCCAGTGAACACATGGATAATAAAGTGAAACAGCCATTTGCTGATGTGAAGAAAGTTGGAGTGGTCTGGCTAGAAGATCAAATCAGCCACAACATTCCCTTAAACCAAAGTCTAATCCAGAGCAAGGCCCTACCCGTCTTCAATTCTATGAATGCTGAGAGAGGTAAGAAGCTTCAGAAGAAAACTTGGAAGCTAGCTGAAGTTGGTTCATGAGATTTAAGGAATGAAGCTGTCTCCACAATATCAAGGTGTGAGGTGAAGCAGCAAGTGCTGATTTAGAATCTGGAGCAAGTTATCCAGAAGATCCAGCTAAGATAATTGAGGAAGTTGTTTGGCTACATTAAATAACAGAATTTCAGTGTAGATGAAACAGTCTCATAGTGGGAAAACATACTGTCTAGAACTTTTGTAGCTGGAGAAAAGTCAATGCCAGCCTTCAAAACGTCGAAAGACAGGCTGACTCTCTTGTTAGAGTCTAATGCAGTTGGTGACTTTAGTTGAAACCAGTGCTCATTTACCATTCTGAAAATCCTAAGGCCCTTAAAAAGTATGCTAAATCTACTCTGCCTATGCTCTACAAATGGCACAAGAAAACTTAGACGACAGCATGTTTGTTTACAGCACGGTTTAATAAATATTTTAAGCCCACTACTGAAACCTACTGTTCAGAAAAAAAAAGGATTTCTTTCAATATATTACTGTTCATTGACAAAGCATCTGGTCACCCAAGAACCGTGATTTGTTTTCATGCCTGCTAACATAGCATCCATTCTTCAGCCCATGGATCAAGGAACAATTTCGATGTTCAAATCTCTTTTTCTAAGGAATACATTTTGTAAGGCTACAGCAGCCATAGATAGTGATTCATCTGATGGATCTGCAAAAAGTCAATTGAACACCTTCTGAAAAAGATTCACCATTCTAGTTGCCTTTGAGAACATTTGTGATTCACAAGAGGAGGTCAATATATCAACATCAACAGGAGTTTGGAAAACGTTGATTCCAGCCCTCAGGGATGACTGAGGTATGCAAGACGTCAGTGGAGGATGTAACTGCAGATGTGGTAGAAAGAGCAAGAGAACTAGAATTAAAAGTGGAGCCTGAATATGTGAATGAATTGCTGCAATCTCATGCTAAAACTTGAATGGCTGAGGAGTTGCTTCTTATGGATGAGCAAAGACAGTGGTTTCTTGAGATGGAATCTATCCCTGGTAAAGATGCTGTGATCATTGCCGAAATGACAACAAAGTATTTAGAATATTACATAAACGTAGTTGATAAAGCAGTGGTAGCACTTGAGAGGACGGAATCCAATTTTGAAATAAGTACTACTGTGAATAAAATGCTATCAAAGAGCATCACATACTACAGGGAAATCTTTTGTGAAAGAAGTCCATTGATGTGGCAAACTTGCTGTTGTCTTCTTTTAAGACAGTTTGCAGCCAGTCATGATGGCTCATGTCTGTATTCCAAGCCCTTTGTAAGTCCGATGTAGGAGGATCTCTTGAGCCCAGGAGTTCAAGACCAGATGGCGTAACATAGGGAGACCCTGTCTCTACAAAAAAATAAAAAAAAATTAGCTGAGTTATGTGGGGCACACCTAGAGTCCCAGATACCCAGGAGGCTAAAGTGCAAGCCAGACTGCTTGAGCCTGGGAGGTTGATGCTGCAATGAGCAGTGATTATGCCACTGCACTCCAGCCTGGGTGTTAATAGAGTGAGACCCTGTCTCAAGAAAATAACACTAAATTGGGCCAGGTATGGTGGCTCACTCCTGTAATCCCAGTACTTTGGGAGGCTGAGGCAGATGGATCACTTGATGTAAAGAATTCAAGACCAGCTTGGCCAACACGACAAAACCCCATTTCTACTAAAAATACAAAAATTAGCCAGGCATGGTGGTGCATACCTGTAATCACAGGTACTCAGGAGGCTGAGGCATGAGAATCTTTTGAACCCGGGAGTGAGACGAGATCACCCCACTGCACTCCAGCCTGGGTGATGGAGTGAGACTCTGTCTCAAGAAATATAAATAAATAAATAAATTAATTAATTAAAAAGAGATTGCCACAGCCATTCTAACCCTCAGCAGCCACTACCCTGACCAGTCAGCGGCCATGAACATGTAAACAAGACCGTCCACCCGCAAAAGGATTAGGACTTGCCAAAGGCTCAGATGATTCTTAGCATTTTAAAGCACAACAATTGTTTAAATTAAGACATATACATTGGCTTTTTAGACATCATACAGTTTCACACTTTAGTAGACTGAAGTATAGTGTAAACAGAACTTTTGTATGCACTGGGCAACTCATAAATTTGTGTGACTTGTTTTATTGTGATACTGGCTTTATTAGGATGGTCTTGAATTTAATCTATAATATCTCTAAGGTATGCCTGTACTACTGTAGAATTTGGGTAATGGCTTATTCTTTATCAACAAAAGCATATATCAATCAAGAATCCATTATTGAGTGGGAAAAGAGCCTGCTTCTGGTGGAGAGATGTTTAATTTACAAGTTATTGAAAGTGGTTTTGGGCAGAGCTGTTTGATGTCTTTTCTTGTACTTCAGATAGTAAGCTTATAATAACAGTTCTTGACAAGGAAATTGGAGACTTAGCCCTATCAGTCACTGGTCTGAGTATGTTTATGACATCAATACCAATTTGCATCATCTGCCCAGAACTGTGACTTAGAGTTTGAGAAATTACATGCATAGAGTCTTCTAATCATTTTCAATGGAAGAAATATTTACTTTTTAAAGGCAGCATTCTTCTGCAGTCATCTATTGTCTAGAGGAAAAGAGAGAATGTAGCCCAAGCAGTAAAGGTCAAGAATAACAGCTAAAGTGATAATATCCTTGACATTTTACCCATTAGAGTTTGAACTTAGAGACTTTAAGGGTAAGGTCTTTATTAAGGATTTGGCTGTAGATTGAGGGTGTATCCCAAAGATTAGCAATTAAAAATGTAAATAAAATTATTTGTAAACTTGTATTTATTATATCGATGTCCTTAGAAGATATAATTTTAAAACATTTGCCATCTATTTCATAGAGGACACATAGTGGAAACTTGGATCCATATTTTAAAAAAGTTTATCATTGGAGAGTGTAGAAGGATGGTTACTAGAGGCTGGAAAGGGTAGTGGGGGGCTGGGGAGGAAGTGAGGATGGTTAATGGATACAAAAATATCATGAGAAATAATGAATAAGACCTACTACTTGATACAAAACAGGGTAACTAAAGTCAATAATGACTTATTGTACATTTTTAAATAACTCAAAGGTGTAATTGGATTGTTTTTAACTCAAAGAATAAATCTGTGAGGGGATGGCCACCTCACTCTCCATGATGTGCTAATTTCACATTGCATGCCAGTATCAAAACATCTCATATATACCATAAATATATACCATTACTATGTACCCACATAAATTAAAAATAAAATTAAATAAATAAATAAATTCCATCATTGGAAGAACACTGGAAAGAAGCAGCAAACAGCAAAGTATTAATGATGTAGACTAAATTAAAAGGTACTTGGAAGTGCATATATATATAGATATGTATATACACACACACACATTGAAATGCGCATTATGCTGAAAATTGATATTGTTTTTAGTCCTCTTGTTAATATCCTCTACATTATTAATTTTTCTAGGTGTCTAGGCTTGAAACCTTATGTTTACTTTTTTGTTTTTTCTCTTAGCCAATGTATCAACAAGAACTATCAACACTTATTCTGCAATGTGTTTTAGATAAATCATACCTTTTAGTTTTATATTCTTACTTTTCATTCTGACTTAGGCTCTCTTCACTTCATATTGGGAACTTCTTTCACCGACCTCTACTCCCCTTTGCTTCTGTCCACAGTCACTTTTCCTTTCTAATCCTGCAGATAGATGCTTTTGCCTAAACACTACTTTTATCATATTTTTTTCTGTTCTTATGTACTTGTGGTGACTTATTTGAATACTTCTGCATGAACTTCAGGGTTCTGACAGTCTCCTTTCCCTTTGTCTCATTGCTCCTAGGGACCAAACATACATTTCACAACTTTCTCTCTGGTTAACTTCTTTTTACAGGATTATCTTTCTAAGCCCATTAATGTTCAACCACCTTCAATGAGTATTAAATTGTAAATACTTGTGTTTTCTTGTATTCTGGATTTCATGTTACTGATAACCTGCTTTGGAAACTCTGAAGTAGTTATGGTTAGGAATTCCATAGTCTTACTTGAATGAGCAGTATTACAATTATATTACTTTTCCTTTCATCTTAAATCATTAAGCCTTTCAAGTTATTTCCTGTTTTCCTATAAGATTTCTCTTTTTTTCCCCACAGAAGTGGTAATTCAAAGGCTTAATATATCTTTAATTAACTGAGCAGGGTTGCTAGGAAAAAATGTCCTTATCCAGATGAAGTTGATATGTCAGCTGTGGTTTCTTTATCCTTATGGACTCAGGAAATGGGGAGTATTTAGGTTTCGTCATGCCTTCTTTTTCATGGCCAATAAACCTTATTATAGTAACTCCATGAGTTTAATATTTCACATATTAAATGATTAAAAGTAAGAATGCAAGACCTCTCCATCAATAGATTTCCTGACATGAATTAAATTGTGTTTTTAAATTCCTTGCAGGAAAAAAAATAGAAGGAAGAGGAAAGGAAGGAAAGATTGTAAAGAAAAGATGGAGGGAGAGAGGGAGAAAATTATGAGGAAGGAATAAACGAGAGAAGGAAAAACGAAAGAAAAGATCAATGAAGTACAGAAAAAGAAATGAAACATATTTTGAATCAAAATGTCCTTTCCTAGAGGCGAAAGCAATTCAGTATTATTCAAGTTTTATTTAGTATTATTCAATAAATTTATCAAATTTTTTAGTAAATATAATGGACCATGCAGCCTCAAGTCACACAGACTGCCTGACAAGGCAAGGCTGGATTTATGCGTGTCTCCTGTTTACCCAAGAATGCAGACATTTCCCTTACAAAATGAGACAGCCTTATCTTTATTATTCTAGGGCATTTTAGTTTACAGTTTTGCTATGAGTAACATTTAGATGCTTATTTCAAGATCCCTAAATAAAAGAACAGGGAAAAATAATGCTTATTGCTAGCAATCTACATTTTTTATATTGCATGATTAAAAGCAAGTATTGCTGACAACAGAAAAATAATTGAAAATGATGATTGTGATTTATTTATGTAGAATCTGTTTGACTAACAGAAGGTAAATTGGGCTGATGAAAAAAACCTTGTTTACATTTTTTAAATATGGCCCAGATTGTGATGACCTGGAAACTGAAGTACTGGCAACATCAAATAAGACATTCCTCTTTCTTTTAATCTAATATTTGCCAAAATTGCCATGATGGTAAAACATATTTACTTGAGTACTAGTACACAGTACACAATAATTTGCCCAACCCCTAGTCAGGGCATAAATTCATCTTGCTACCGTTTCTCTGACTCTGCAGGCTGAAAGAGAGAGTTTTCTTTGCTATGGGATACATTTTTTTTTTAGCAAAAACCAAATAATTTAGTGTTAATTGCATTGCACTACTGATACCCACAGCAGGTATCACTTTCTCATCTCAGGACAAACTTAGAGCTTCGGATTTTATAGATATCTATCCATTCCATGTCATTAAAAAAAAAAAACTGATCTAAGTTCGAGCTGAGAGTATCATTTTCTTCTGAAGATAAAATCCTATAAACTAAAATAGCATGGGTTGGAGCAGTATGTTCCATTTTCATCTTAAGATAAAACCCCAGAAAACAAAACAGCTGACTTGAGCTGAAATAGTGCATGCATGCTATTTCTATACTACAAATCTGTTTCTTATTTTCTCGGTATATATTCAAAGTATAAGTTCATAAAGTTTTAATAGTGTTTCTCCCTTTTCCCCATCCAAATTACATATTGTTCTGTTAAAGATGAATTAAAATATGGATCCCCTATACTTTTTTGTGGTGATTGTATGCACTGAAACCTTATGGAAGAAATGCGACCACACACAATCACTGGGAGCATAGACTATTTCATTTTAGAGTTGAGTATACCCTCTGTACCTTTATAAATTATTACAGTAGTTTTTGATTATAAGGTTAGGGAAGTGAGTATACTTTTATTTGTTTTATTTTATATTTTAATTTTATGCTCTAAAAGTTTAGTGCTCTCTAGACAATGTTTTCATGGAGGACTGTTTTGTAATGTTAAACACAGTTATATTTGCAGTTGGCCATACATAATAAAGAATTATCATTATGGAAGAATTAATAGAAAATTTTGGGTAGTGATTCTTCTGGTAGAAGTAGTTACTAGTCAGTCTTAAAAGAATTCTGTGATGCCCAGAGAGAATTTTTTTTATTCAAGAAATTCTAACTATTGAAATTGTTTAAAACAATAACAAGCAAGGAAAAACCATCAATATTCAAATCATCATTATTTCATTAGCATCACTTATTCTGTCTCTCAAGTATTTCGCTCTGATTAAGTGCAATTTGGGTTTTCCCAAGCCATAAAATAAGCAATGAATTGCCCACGACAGAATAGTTGAAGTAGTCGGCAAAGAGAATTTGGTCTCTGTATTCCTCTCCCCTCAGCACATGGGTGCACTTGCACACATACGCAAAAGCGCACACACACACACACCATTTCTATAGTTACAGTCTCACTCCAGGAGGTTTGTCTCTTTCTAATTAGATACACATAAGCCATTCAGCTCATTTGTAAAGTTTACAAGTTGATTCTCTCTCACTCTCTTGTCTTCACTGTCTTCAACCAGACAATGAAAACAAAGATACAGTAGAGCTCATTTTCTCATTATTGATTTCATGCACCAGCTGCCAGCTGTTTTAGCTTGTTCATTTATATAACCCTCTGGGCAACTTTTAAAAAGTACATTTCTTTGACCATCTGCTAAATACAATTGGTTTAATAATTAAAGACTCACCATTCCATTTTAAAGAAACAGAAATGTTGCTATTGCAGCTGAGATATCAACATTTTGGTTTTAAATACAGAAACAGGTTTCATTCCATTAATCAGTATCATACACTTTGGGACACTAGTATTTCATGCTTTTTTCTTCCATCAGTTTATGCTAAGAGGAAAAGTTCCTTATAATTTATAAACTTTCTGTTGCAGATCTTATTTTCCCTCTCAGCTTTTGCTTCCAGTTGTTAAGTATTGATACTTAAGCCTGTTGACAGCTTGTTTTTATAAATACACAAGTCGTTGTTGAATATACATTCAGGAAGGCATATCAGCCGGATGCACTCATAAGACCACCCATTATAATGAATGCAGATATATTTCTAGAGAGAATCAAGCTCATGGCCTCCACCGTGACGCATTGTTTACAAGTCACCATCCCACCACCCGTCTTTTTCTTAGTAAAAGGCTAGTTCATGTACAGACAGAGTCAGAGAACCTCCTACACAAACCCTTATCATCTTGGACTGTTGCAAAAATCTACTGTTTTGTCATTAGGTTTATGAGTGATGTGATGTTTTATTTTTCTTTATTTAGGATGACAGATCTACACTTAGTGATATTGACTCAGGATGTGTAGATTTTTGACCTTGAGTAATAGAAGTGAATTTATTGGGTGCTAAGCAGAAAACCTGAAACCGTTATTGTGCATGGTATCACCAGAGTTAATTCAGATGTGAAGATGGATGCAACTTCCCTTTGAACTCTTCTTTAAAGCTCTGAATAGACTTAAGCATTCCAATAATTTTGTACTACTTAACATGTTATTTGGAAAACTCTTGTATATAAAACAATTTAGCCTTTGTTTCCAGGGTACCTTGGAACTGAACCGTAAATGTATAGTCATATGGGGTGAAAAAGTTTATTTCATTTTTTATGCCATTTCTATACTATTACTGATGCATTTTGTTACAGAATCATTCAGTCAGCCATATACATCATCTGCAAAATTCGTATTTGCTAAATTTGTTGAGGGAAATTGGAGTACATTTTGGATTTTCGAGGTAAAGTTAATATTTTCTTTTTTTTAATCGAATAAAGCCATTTTCTTCGAAATGGAACAAAAGGAACATTTCCTTGGTAAGGTGGACATAACTTATGTTAACTTCTGTGAACCTGAGCATTTGCACTTTGTTTTATAAAGTATTCCCCTCTTTAATGTTTTTGTCATTATAAGTGAAACAGGGAAAGTTCCCTTTTTCCCCTCGCAGGGCTTGTGATGGGGGTGTGGCTCTCTGGTGCCCCGCTGCTCATAACCCCTAGAGGGAGCAGGCAGACGGGCAGGTTGTGGGGAGCATGGGCTCCGACCCCTAGGCAGCATCTAGGGGTGAATCCTTACAGCTCCCGAAGCCCCAGTGGGCATGCTACAGTGTGCTCTTTTAGTTTTGCCATCTGTAGGCAGCTTGTGTTAATCAGCTCAATTAGACCCTCTGCCTTATCACAAGAACAGAGGACTTTCTGTATCCCAGGGTTCTTTCCTTGGTGTACCCGAAGAATTGGATCACTGGTGGGCTTGGAGAATTTAATTGCAAGGTTTTTTATTGAGTGGTAGTTCTCTGCGAGGTGGATGGGGAGGCCAGAAGGGGGATGGAGTGGGAAAGTGATTTTCCCCTGGCTACCCAGCTGTCAGGCTCTCACCGACCACCTGGGACAAACTCCGCGTCATTTCGCTTCGCCGGTTGATGGCCTGCTGGTGTCAGCCGGTACCTGTTGGTGTGCTCTTCCACCTATGTGTTCCTCTCTACATCCAGCCGCTTGTATCTCTGCCCGCTAGGGTCTCAGGGTTTTTATAGCACAGGATGGGGGCGTGGCAGGCCAGGGTTGTCTTGGAAAATGCAACCTTTGGGTGCGAAAACAGGAGTGCCTGTCCTCACCTGGGTCCTTGGGCACAGGCCCAGGAATGGAGCCCTCGCCAGGGACCACGCCCTTCTCCTCCTAGCACTTCCCTGAACCCTTCCCATTAATAAACACAGCTCGAGTTTAGTCAGTTATTAACTTTTGTTCCTGTTAATTCTTAAAATGGACAAGTTGAGCTTTCCAAGATAGTCTGGTTAAATACTCTTATACATCAAATTGATCTCATTCTGATTAAGGTGGTAAATTTGAATGGAAAGCTGCATTTTACAGTAATTTTTTTTATTTTTCTGTGATTCTTCTCATCATGGTTCTAATGCATCTAATGCCTCACAATCATTTATATTTTTAAATTGAAATATTAGATTTATTTACACTACAGTTCAGGCCAGGTGTGGTGGCTCACGCCTGTAATCCCAGCACTTTGGGAGGCTGAGGCGGGCAGATCACTTGAGGTCAGGACTTCAAGAACAGCCTGGCCAAGCTGGTGAAACCCCTCGTCTCTACTAAAAATACAAAAATTAGCCGGGCATGGTGGCAGGCGCCTGTAGTCCCAGCTACTCAGGAAGCTGAGGCAGGAGAATTGCTCCAACCCAGGAGGCGGAGGTTGCAGTGAGCCGAGATCACACCACTGCACTACAGCCTGGGCGACAGAGCGAGACACTGTCTCAAAAACAAAACAAAATGAAACACTACAGTTATTTCACTATATTTTAAATATTCTCTTTTTATCTTTCTTTTATTTTAGGTTCAGAGGGTATATGTGCAATTTTATTCCATGGGTAAATTGTGTGTTTTGGGGATTTGGTGTACAGTTATTTCGTCACCTAGATAATAAGCATAGTACCTCATAGGTAGTTTTCTGATCCTCACCCTCCACCCTCAAGTAGGCCTCAATGTCTATTGTTCCCATTTTTCTGTCCATGTGTACACAATGTTTAGCTCCCACTTATACGTGAACATATGTGGTATTTGGTTTTTTGTTCCTTTATTGATTTGCTTAGGATAATGGCCTCCAGCTCCATCCATCTTGCTACAGAGGATATGATCTTGTTCTTTTTATGGCTGCATAGTATTTCATGGTGTACATACATATACACATCTTTGCTATTGTGAATAGTGTGGCGATGAACAGATGTGTGTATATGTCTTTATGGTAGAATGATTTATATTCCTTTGGGTGTATACCCAGTAATAGGATTGCTGGGTTGAATGGCAGTTCTGTTTTATGATCTTTGAGAAATCTCCAAACCGCTTTCCACAGTGGCTGAACTAATTACATTCTGACCAATACTGTATAAGCATTCCCTTTTCTCTGCCACCTTGACAGCACTGTTATTTTTTCACTTATTTATTTATTTAGAGACAGGATCTCACTTCGTCACCCAGGCTGAAGTGCAGTGGTGCAATTTCAGCTCACTGCTGCCTCCACCTCCTGGGCTCAAATGATCCTCCCACCTCAGCCCCTAAAGTAGCTGAGACTACAGGCATTCTGGGCTCAAGCAATCCTCCTACATCAGCCCCTAAAGTAGCTGGGACTACAGGTGCGGGCCACCACACCCAGCCTACTTTTTGACTTTTAAATAATAGCCTTTCTGACCGGAGTGAGATGGTATCTCATTATGGTTTTGATTTGCATTTGTCCAGTGATTAGTGATGTTAAGTATTTTTTCATATGCTTGTTGGCCACATGTAAAGGTCTTCTTTTGAGAAGAGTCTGTTCATGCCCTTTGTCCATTTTTTAATGGGGTTGTTTCTTTTTTGCTTAATTGTTTAAGTTCCTTATAGATTCTAAATATTAGACCTTTGTTAGATGCATAGTTTGCCAATTTTTTTTCCCATTCTGTAAGTTGTCTGTTTACTCTGTTGATAGTTTTTTTGCTTTGCAAAAGCTCTTTAGTTTAATATTTGGTCCCACTTGTCAATATTTGCTTTTTTTGCAATTGCTTTCAGTGTGTTCATTATGAAATCTTTGCCAGAGCCTATGTCTAAAATAGTATTTCCTAGGTTGTCTTCAAGGATTTTTATAATTTTAAGTTTTACATTTAAATTTTTAATCCATCTTGAGTTGATTTTTGTATATGGTGAAAGAAAGGGGTCCAGTTTCAATCTTCTGCATATGGCTAGCCAGTTATCCCAGCACCATTTACTGAATAGGGAGTCCTTTCCCCATTGTTTGTTTTTGTTAGGTTTGTTGAAGATCAGATGGTTGTAGATGTGTGGCCTTATTTCTGAGTTCTCTATTCTGTTCTATTGGTCTATGTGTCTGTTTTTTTTAGCAGTACCATGTTGTTTTCATTACTGTAGCCTTGTAGCATAGTTTTAAGTTGGGTAATGTGATGCCTCCAGCTTTGCTCTTTTTGCTTAAGATTGCTTTGGCTATTTGGGCTCGTTTTGGGTTCCATGCAAATTTTAGAAGAATTGTTTCTAATTCTATGAAAAATATCCTTGATAGTCTGATAGGAATAGCACTGAATCTGTAAATTGTTTTGGACAATATGGCCATTTAAACAATATTGATTCTTCCTATCCATGAGCATGGAATCACAAAATCATTTTTATTTTTATTTTTTCATGTTGTTCTGTAATTTATTTAAAAAAATAAAAAAATGCTAGATCTTTGCAGATATATGAGTTGAAAATATTTTTCAAGCTGTCTTTTTACTTTCTTTTCTTGAATTTTGTTAATTTCATTAGCTTTAGGGTGCAAGGAGAGGTTTTTGGTTGCTTGGATGCAATATATAGTGGTGAAGTCTGAGATTTTAGTGCACCTATCACTGGAGTAGCATACACTGTACCTAGTATGTAGGTTTTTATCCCTTTCTCCCCTCCTCTCCGTCTTCTGAGTCTCCATAGTCCATTGCATCACTCTGTATGCCTTTGTATACCCATAGCTTAGCTCCCACTTGTAAGTGACAATATACTGTATTGAATTTTCCATTCCTGAGTTACTTCACTTACAACAATGGCCTCCAGCTCCATCCAAGTTATACTCCTGCAAGAATGGCCATTACTAAAAAGTCAAAAAAAACAAAATCATTGTTAGAAACACAACCAACTATGCAAGCTTACTTGAAATGGTCCTCTGAGTGGATTTCCTCTGCGCCTTTTAAAAGTTATATTCTGTGTTTGCTTTTTAATAAATAAACTTGTATTTATCAAACTCCTGCATTTGTTATTTTTATTATGCATAATACATAGGATTACAAATATTTTGACACTTAGTTCTGTGTTTTAGTTTTAGGGACTAGACAAAGAACATGTTTTCTGCATTATAGAGCTTTAAACTAGTTGGGCACACAATGTTTTTCACATGTGAAGCAACCTGGGCTCTCTACAAGAAAACATAAGAAACATAGAGATAAATATATTCCTTACATAAGCTAGTGTAACTTTTAGGGTCATATTACAAAGGTAATGTTTTTTATCCTATGAGTAAAATTCTGTTATGTGACATTCTTCGCGTATTTTAATAAGTTAGAACAGGGTAATACCATTTGTATTAAGCATTTTTCTGGGCTTTTTCAAACATACAGCCTTAATAAGGTAATATTTTAGTATTACATATATGCTTTCCAACTCATTCTTTCTTTAACCTGGAAATCAAAGGATAAAATTCACTTATATACGTGTGCTTGATCAAATGGAGTGAACTGATGAAAGGATATTACTAGATATCTTGTTTGTGTATTTCCATGTTTTATTCGGCATATCCATCAGATAAAAGTATTTATGACTATCTTCTCCCATTCATTCTTCAATCAAGGGCTTAGGTCAGTCTTGTAGGGACAGAGAAAGCAGCGCTTGAGCTGAGTTTTTAAGGACAACTAGAAGTTTGTTGGGCAGACAAGGAATGTGTGTGGGTGTGTACAGGTAATGGGAACACTACATTTTTGGATTGCTCTCCTCCTCACCCACCCTGTTTTATCTTTCTTCATCGTCCCTGTCATGTCCTCTCCCACTTCATCGTCTTGTATTTTCCTGCAGGATTTTATTAAATATTGTAATTTGAGCAGACTCAAGAGTAGTCCGCTATTTAATATTTGCTGTACAGCAATATTTCTATATAAAGTATCTCATTAGAAATAATTCTTTCAGCCAAGTTGTAAGAGATAGAAAAAAATCAGTTTAGATCTGTATTCTAGCTAGAGTTCTCTGAGTGTATGTAAGTGTTTCTTCCAATCACTTTCTCCTTTGCTTAAACGGGCTTGTTCTTATTTAGTTTTAAGTGCTATTCAAAGTAGATTGACCTGAGATAGAAATGTATTTTCCAAATTATGCCATCCCAGCCCCGCCACAAGCACACACACACACACACACACACACACACACACACACTCTCACACACACAATCCCAGAGAGAGCTGGGCAGCAATTATGGGGTGATGGCAATGCCCCTACAAGCCCTGCTGATAATCCTCTTCTTTCTACCCTCTTATCATTAGGCTATCTACAATTGCTGGGGAGCAAACTCAGCAGGAGAATCTTGGCCAGAAGCAATACCCGGTGGCAAGATGGCAAGGTTAGGTAGTGGAAAAACTCCTGATAGAAGCTATTTCTTTCTCCCAGCTCATCTTTGATTATTCTTGATTGGTAAAAGAAAAAAAATTCTAGTCTCAGTTTTGCAAGTGACCGGTGAAAGGATGCTATAAACATGTTGTTTGAGACTGAAATCTGATGCACTTTCCACAAAAGGCCAGTTTTCACTGGCCTATCTCTGACATATGCTAGTAACTGAATTTGGAGGGAACCTTGAGCTCCTTGGATAAGAAGCTAGGCCTGCAGAGTATCATTGAAGTTTAAAAAACTTTCAGATCAGATTTGAAAATGAGGAGCTACTGTCACAGAGCCAGGTTGTATAGCCAGTGGAATGTGACACGTTAGTAGATGTTATATATTGGTCAAGAATGTGGCATCAGAGAAAGGGAGAAATAGAACCATTATATTTTGTCTTATGTGTGTGTGTGTGTGTGTTTGTGTGTGTGTGTGTGTTTGTGTGTGTGCATGTGTGTATTTAATCAAAGAGTGCCTTTAATTTCTTACTGGTAATTTCATTACAATTAAAATTAATTTATGTTGATTCTGGTGAGAAATATAAATGTTATTATCAAATTCAAAATAAAATATAAAGTCAAATGAAAAATTTAGATAAAAATATATTGCAATACTAGTTTCATATGAAATGTCACCTGTGAACTGAATTACATTTTGATACTATACCTTAAAAATAGCCACCTTCCATAATCTGTGACATTTTGTATTATCCTAGAGTGCATGATTTTCTAATAGCATTAGATCAGGGAAAGAAAGCCTAAGCTTGTGTAGTCACATAGAAGACCAAGAGAGGCCAGGTGTCGTGGCTCAAGCCTGTAATCCCAGCACTTTAGTAGGCCAAGGCCGAAGGATTGGTTGAGGCCAGGAATTGGAGACCAGCCTGGTCAACATAGTGAGACCCAATCTATACCAACAATTTTTAAAGTTAACTGCATACCGTGGCGCATGTCTGTAGTCCCAGCTACTCGGGAGGCTAAGGGGAGAGAACTGTTTGAGCCCAGCTGGTCAAAACTACAGTGAGCTGTGATTGTGCCACTATACTCCAGCCTTGTGACAATGCAAGACCCTGTCTCAGTTAAAAAACAAAAACAAAAACCAATAAGAAAACTAAGAGAAAGCTAAGAAAGTGTTAAGTTCAGACTTTAGCTGACCAAAATTCCTTCTGCCTGCCCAGTGAGTACATTTGATTCTTCTGTTCATTTTATGTTTTATTTTGAGACAGAGTTTTGCTCTGATGCTCAGGCTGGAGTGCAGTGGTGCATGCAACTAGATCACCGCTTGCTGCAGTCTTAACCTCCTGGGCTCTAGCTATTCCTCACCTCAGCCTCCTGAGTAGCTGGGACCATACATGTGTGTCACCATGCCTGGATAATTTTTATTTTTATTTTTGTAGAGATGAGGTCTCCCTAGGTGGCCTAGACTACTCTGTTTATTTTAGATTTTTGGTTTCTCAAAGATTGTTTCCCTCTAATTAAATATTCCTCATTTATATGGCACCCAGAACAGTGTATTATACATCTATATGTTTTTTTAAGCACTATAATCCTTTGTATGACAGTAACACAGAATCAGATGTTTATATATCATCATCATTGCCACCCTACAGAATGATCTCTTTCCCAAGGATTTTCCCCTTATGCCCCACACTTTCATTCTGTTGGGCATTTTTCTATAAAACATTGTGGGAATGATATTTGGAACTTGAGGGTAACATATACACATATACATATATTCAAGCACATATATTAAAATGGACATTTCTCATTAATATCTTTTTCTTTTGTTTTTCCCCAAGAAAATAAGGTCATTGAATTTTTCAGTGTTTGAGAAGCCTATAAATATTTAAGGAAAAAACACACTTTTACATTTTATCATATCATCCCAATACATGCTTTCACCCTATCGACATATTTATGTAATTGTATATGATTCTTACAAAGTCCTGCAGCTAATGTACATTCCTTTTTGATTTAAATCCATCTCCTATCTTTTCCCGAGAAGAATTGAATCTATCTTTATCTCTTTGGTCGTAAAAAGTTTTCGTAAAACAAAACTAAATGATTTCCCAGACAGACATTTTGAACTCAGATAAATAACCAATGTATTTTAAAAAAATATTTTTGCCCTAATGGCATTAAGGGAAATGAAACTTATATATTAAATAATATTTTAATGGTACATTAATATTTATTTTTGAGTGATAATCCAGAATGTGCATTTTTTTGTTGCTGAGCATATTTTGAGTTATGGTATATGCTTATATGCTTTGATTGTTATTCTGAAGAACCCTAAAAAAACCTACCATTAACACAAACATTATTGAATTGAAACACATATAAAACCTGCAATAAACTTTCAGAAGTTAAAGAAGAGCTTATCTTTTTTCTACTGCATCTGGCAATCTGCTAAAATTTGAAAAACTCTTTAAAGTGTACCTGCTTTTATAGCATTTTTTCAGCAAACAATATGTAACTTGTATAAATGCATATAATTTTACTGTTTTGTGTGTAGACCTACTGCTTATCTTTGTTTTGAATGGAGTGTTTAAGGTAGCCAAAGGCAAATTATGAATATTTCTCAATATCATAGGTTTTAAAAATATGATTTATATCTGAAGGTGACGGTTATTGGAATAATGATACATTTTTCAGTTTACATATGATCAAAATAAAAGATGCAGTTGAATAATTTTGATAATTTCATTATTTTATACCAATATTTCAAAAAGAGAACTCCAACAATTATCTTGATATTTCATGACAGGATCTACATTTTGAGCAATCCAGTGGTGTTTCAGTGTGTCTAATCATAGTAAGGTTATCATTCATTCTGTTAATATTTTATTTCTCCGTAAAATAAGGCAGTTTTATATTTAAGTTCAGTGTTTAGGGCTTTATTTGCAAGTTGACAAGATACAGTGAATTTAATTGATGCTATTAAGACTTTATAATACATTTTTATTCAAAAGGTATAAGCATATTTGTACCATTACATGAAGATATAAACTTAATAAATTGTCTTCTTTTGTAAAATATCTTAACATGGTGTGCAGTTTGTGTTAAACTTACATCATTTGACAGAATTACAAATATTTCGAAATGAAAATTCAGTTGAACAGGAAGAAGTAGAATAAAATATATCTATTTTTCTCCTCTGGGTATTAAGTTAAATATGGCAGATGCAAAGTTATTTATCTTGCAACCTTTAAAAATAATATATTGGAGACCTCCAAACTCATTTAAAATTCAGAAATAAGAAAATTAACTTATCAGGTGTTATTTTGACAGTTACAATTGCAATAATTATTAAACAGTAAAATTTCATCTATATTGGTAAATCTCTTTAATACCTATAAATGATCATGCCTGTAGAAAAACATACTGAGATTATATCACAAAAATCCTTAGATTACTGTCCCTTTTCACTCAGTAAGTATTTACTCAATGTTTAGCAAATGTTAGGATTTAGAACAATGCTAGATACTGGTTAAACCTAAATATTCAAATAAATAAGGATTTAGAACAATGCTAGATACTGTTTAAACCTAAATATTCAAATAAAAAGTCAGTCAGAAGTGGGACAGTTATTATGGACCAGGACGAATATGAATGAGGAACTTTCAGTCCAGGATTTTAGTTCTACTCTAAGGTATAAATTCAGAGAGAAAATGAGAGCCTCTTAGTGGCATTAATTTTATAAATTATTAAACTGCACACGCATGCACACAAAACTGAGCTTACAGAAAAAGCAGATAGCCAAAAAATAAACTTAAAAAAATGGCTAAAATGTAGAGGTGATTAGCTTTATCCAAAACCACTGAAAGAAATCAAAACAAATTTAAGGTGATAAACTAAATAAAATAGAAAACTTTAAAAAGGAGAATTGTTTTGAAAAAAGTTCACAGGACATCCACAATTAAAACACAATTCCACCATTAACTTGGGGGAATTGTTTGGAAATGACAGCAGATTCCTAATTCCATGGCATTCCCCCCACAACATTATAATAATTTTCTTAAGTGAAAGGAAAATATACACTTAATGTTTTCTTAGACATTTAATCTCTCCCTTTCTAGAGCCGGTGCAAACAAAACTGCTAATTACTCTTAACATGTCACCAAGCTACTGAACTTTGAAAAGATAGTGGCTCTAAAATATTGTAGATGTGCCAGTTGCTAAGCAGGTGATTTTTCAGTACCATATTCTAGTTTTAACAGTTGGGCTTACTTTTAATTGTGGTAATACTTGTAGTCTTGATATCATAATAATAGCTTTGAGAGGAGCAGTTCATTAGTAGCAAAAATCCTTTAGTAAAGTGACATAGGCTTGAAACTCAGTGCTTCAAAGCACTTTGGGTACTTTAAGTATGGGAAAATAATGCCAGAATCTAGTTCATAATATTGACCAATTTTCAATCAGAAGAAAAGCTGATTTTAGAGAAAAAATATGTGACAATAATTCATATTGTTTAGAATTTACTCCTATTTAGTAGTATTTTTTCTTACTGAAAATTTCCCAGTTACACATGTAATGTATGTTTAGATTATATTTAAGGTATATCAAATAAGTTAGGGTTTCAGTGGCAAATTTAGGTGCTTTTCTAGAGTGAGATTTTTGTAAAGCTTTTCTTTAAAAGATAGCAATTAGAGAAAGAGAAATTGACTTTATGCTTCATTGTTACTTTTCAGGTGTTCTTGTGTTTCAAATAAATTGCAAAGAAAATTTTCTGTCTGGTAATCATCCTTCTTACAACTCCGTATCTTGCAAAAGTTTTTGCTGAAATATTATAGGATTACCATTAAAATAATTTGATCATGTATGTGATCCTATTGATACTGTCATATGACAACATGATGAGATAAGTTTCATAATTATAACAATTTAACAGTTGTCAAAAGTATATTATAACTGATTTTCAAAAGTTTGCTATAAAGACAGCTTGTTTCTGTCTGTACTCAACTGTAAATATACATGATTGCTTTCATCAGTTTCTTCTAGTAAGAGAACAAAATTGAAATTTTAATGATGACAGTTAATTATAAAATTATATTTTCTTCTGAAAAATAGTTTGGAAAATATCGTGGGATCTGGTATTAAGATATTATTTCTCTGGTTGGAACACATATATATTTGTACGTAGGTTTACATTCTATGTACATATTATGTTGAGCAGATGAAATGGATGAACCATAATAGTATGTAAAGAAAATTTTAAAAGCTATTTGATTAACAGCCATTTCTAATTTAAAAATATTTTGTTTCCTATAGTTAAAAAATTATCCTCTGCTGCTGCTCCTGGGGTTTCTTTTATTTTTTGGCTTTATCACTTAAAGACTATTAAAAGAGGAAATGAGTTTCTTTCCTATTAAAAGCCTTTAAAGAAAATGATGCTTTAAAAGAAAGCCAAGACTCTAAACACCTTTGAGCATTTTTCTCCATCTCCTAAATGCTCTGTAATTTGTATGTAAAGAATGTAAGACCTGTCTGCCTATTTTGCATGGCATTGCTATTTAATTTTTTTATTTTTGTTTGCCACAATTGTTACGGGTAAATGGTGAGTGTGAGGTAATAAGGACATGCTCTTTGTGAGAATGGCAAAAATGTATTGTTTCATACTACGAATGCATCTTCAGAATAAGTGGGTGGTCTTTCATTGCCACTTGATGTGATTTTTAAGGGAAGGCATTCACAGATACAAAGACATTCTTCAAAATGTGATCACTATAAGACCAAGAGCCTCACAAATAAGCAGAGTAAAAGACTAAGAATCTCATATAGTATTGCTACAATGCATAGATGGGAAATAAAGGAAGGCCTATTTGCCCTGGAGAGATGAGGAAACAATCCGAAATTCCTTGATTGCGGTATGGAGACTGTTACACTTTATACAGCATAGATGAGAAAGAAGGTAAAGCTAAGGAATCCTAAACAAGGGGTGACTTTAGAGACATGAGGAGAAGCATGATGTGATGGGAAGGTAGAACCCCCAACCCATGCTAGGGAGTATTCAATCATCTCCATTAGCAATAATTAATATTCACACAACAGGAAAGAGGAAGACTTTTCTTTCTTCTATTCTGGCACTTTTCTTTCATTTTTTCTTTCTTTTAAAAATTTGTTTGAATTAAGAGGTAAGTGGATAGTAATGGTTTTCTTTAAAACCCTTTGGCATGAGAACTGATGAAACTTTAGGGAAAAAAATACGTGCCTGTTGAAGTTTTAGACTTAAGAGAGCATATTGGAAGAGATATTTGAATAAAGAAGATGCTCATGTGTTATTTTAGAAGAGAGTTACGGGAGTAACCTCTAGTAATTGATAAGATAAAAGGGTAACTATACCAAAGGAATAATACAGATAGCTTTTGAAAAGGTAGAATAAAACCCACTAGCGACATAAAGCCAGAATGACTAACAGGAAATATTAGGTAGTGAAATGGCTAACAATCTTCATAGGTACTTGTTTAATTCTCATCATAACCCTCGACATGGATTTAGCTAGGAAATTTATACTTCAATAAACTCCCTGGATACCCATATATTGTACATTTTATTTGGAGACATATTGGTGGACTTGTTCGATTTTGCTAAAACATTAAATTTGATACCTAATATAGGAGACAGTGTCAGTATATTGACTTCCACCAAGGGAAAATTATTCTTTAATTTGATTGAGATCAAGAGATAAAGGCAAAACACTTGCATGTAAAAAAAAACAGATAATGTGGTACACTTTTGAGAAAACAGAAAACTAAATAAAGAAGAGTGAAAGGAATACAATCATCTTTAGGGAAGGACATTTCAGTTGGAGGAAATTTCCTGTAATTTAAAATGTATGGAATTGCAACAAGATAAAAAGTATTACAATCAAAGAATATAAAAAATTCAAACTTTGTTCATGAGGATTTTAACAGTATCCGTCGGTATTTGGGAAATAATAAGCATAACAAAAATGCAGATTAATTTTTAATTTCCATTAAAAAGCATGTTTTCATTGCATTGAAGACTTAATATAGGACCTGGAAAAAATGAGCTTTTATCTTGATAGTTATATTTGAAGTCAGTACTATCGCCCCAAAGACTTTTAAACAAACACATGTCTTCTAAAGGCTTTATTACTGTTTTATAATGTTTGCACTTTTCTTGTTCTCCAGGCAGTGTTTAGTAGTTAGGTTTTGTTTCTTTTCCATAATTGAAGCCTAGTGAGGGAGACAGGCATGTAACTGAGTTCTATAACAGAGGCACACACAAACTGCCAGGTGAGCAGAGAGGTAGGAGCCATAATTCAGTTTGTATGTCTAAAAAATGAAGTGACCAGTGTCAAAGATTAGCAAGTTATTTGACCCGATTTTATTATTAGAAAAGAATATAGTAACTTATTCACAGCAGAGGTAGGGGTCAGAAAGTTTCACAGCTCTTTTAAGTGTTCATTATAACAACCTTTTCACACCACTATAATTAGGTGTTTTTGTGTACATTGTCTTTTGCTACACACTGCAAAGAGATATCCATTAGTTCTGGGTCTTCCTTTTTGTGGTTGGCATTTTAAATGATGAAAATCAATGCACACTCATGGGGTTAGGTAATAGTTGAACATATTAATAGATGAAAATGTACATATTGTTAATGTCCATTCACTTTTATCTAAGGAGGATGAAGTGGGATAGTAATTAGCAGTCAGTAGGTGTGGCATGTTTTTCTCTGTGGAACTGTTAGGCAAATAATCTAATTCATTCACTCTCTTTATAAGAATTATCCAATCAGAAAGTTCAAGATAAAACTAACTGCCTGGAGGAGAAATGAAAATTAAATAGAGACTTTCTTGATAAATGACAGCCTTGATTTTACCTGAATGCATGGTCATAACAAAGACCTAAATAGCTACATGACTTATAATAAGATTGTAACATTCCTAATAACCCCACTTAGACCATTACATTTATTTCTGGCTACCATATGATATAGTTTGGATGTTTGTCCCCTCCAAATCTCATGTCAAAATGTGATTCTCAACGTTGGAGGTGGGGCCTGGTGGGAGGCATTTGGGCTGTGGGGGTAGATCCCTCATGAATGGCGTGGTGCCCTACTTATGGTAATGAGTTCACATGAGATTTGGTTGTTGAGAAGAGTCTGCGACCCCACTCCCCTTTTTGCTTTCCCTCTTGCCATGTGACATGCCTATTTCCCCTTTGCCTTCCACCATGATCATAAGCTTCTGGAGGCCTCACCAGAAACAGATGATGGCACTATGTTTCTTGTACAGCCTATAGAAATGTAAGCCAAATAAACCTCTTTTCTTTATAAATTACCCAGTCTCAGGTGTTCCTTTATACCAAAGCAAAATGGACTAATGCACCATATTTTTTTAAAAGGAGCAGCATTTGAAAGAGAATTAGATTGACCTTAGGATATGAGCTGTGAAGACAGGATAGAATCCTGAGTTTCTGTGACTTTTAAAGAGCAAATTTAAGATTTAATTCAAAATAATATAAACATATCAATGTACATAGAGATAGACAATGCTTTTTATTATAGTATAGATTATTGTAAAAGAGATGCATAAACTTTAGTAGAAGAAAAACTTGCTGAAACAAACATCGGAGCTTCTCAGCTTTTCAAGACCATTTTTCTGTAGCATGCAGACAGAATAATGCACTACTGATTTATTCTATGAAGGAAAATGTCTAAAGGATTTTTCAGACAGTGCTTTTCTGAAACATAGAAGAGAATGCCCGTTAGCTGAATACCTCTAACAGGCATGCAATAACTTTAAATCAGAGGAAAAAGGGTATGTCTCAGAAGTGACAACTAAACTGCAACTGTCACTGACCTCTCAGAAGACTTTCAATGTAATCTACCTATATTGTAGGCAGGTAGCCAACAATTTAGGAATCAGAGAACTACAGGGTTTTTAAGCTATGATGGGCTGGAGAGATCAACTTATTCAACCTTGGTTTTACAAAGAAGTATACTGGGATCTCGAGAGGGGAAGTAATTTGCTCACGGTGACACGGTTAATGGTGACATAGTTAATGGCCTAGTTGGGACCAATACGCAAGTTTCCTTATGCCTTGTTCAGTGTTTTTCTGTTAACCCTGTTACGTTCAGAATTGGCTGTTGTTCAAAAGTTGGAAAATAATTTTTCATGGAAACAAAGTTATAAGCTCAGAGTTCTCTTTTGTTCCATTCTATACTTATTCCATGATAAGTCAGGCTTTAAGTCATATTAATGTTGGCTTTAGACTTTCTGTTGCACATGTCCTTTCCTTTTGATTTTCATCTCCACCACCCTGAAGTAACCTCCTACTTGGTCTCCTCACCTACACACTCTCTTATAACAATCCATTCTGTGCATCTTGTCAGTTTTAATTTCCTAAAGCATTGTTATCCTCTTTCAGTCTTTGTTCTTTAAAACCTATTTCAAGACCCAAGTCAAATTTTACCTCCCCCATAATGACTGCACTGACCACTTCAGGTAAAAGTGATACTTTCATCTTATAAATTGTTATAGTACTTAATTTAATTTCATCCATGGATTCAACATTCATTAATCAGATGTATTTGTGTATTTACTATATACCAGGAAATCAAGTGGTGCTTATCACTCACAGATATTCAACATTACATCTGTGGTCATAATTTCTCTTTTTTTAGATCACAATATTCTTGATGTAAGATACTATGGTTGAAGATCTTTGTATTCTCTTTGTATCCTCCATAGCACAGAGCCTTTTGTACATAGTTGATGATCACTAAACATTTGTAGAATAAATATTGAACTAAGAATCTGCTATGATAAGGTGTGAAGATAAATATGGCCTCTATGGGATCAGTATGCAAACTGTTAGATATCAATTATAAGCATGTTTGAAGAGCTTTTGTCAATATTTTTACTTTCTTTCTTCTTCTTCTTCTTCTTCTTTTTTCTTTTCTTTCTTTTTTTTTTTTTTTTTTTTTGAGACAGGGTTTCACTCTGTCATCCAGGCTGGAGTGCAGTGGTGCAATCATAGCTCACTGCAGGTTGAAATACCTGGGCTCAAGCGATCCTCTCACCTTAGCCTCCTGAGTAGCTAGGAATACATGCATGTGCCACCATGCTCAGCTAATTACAAAAAATTTTTGTAGAGAAGGGGTTGCGCTATGTTGCCAAGGCGGGTCATGAACTCCTGGTCTCGAGGAATTATGGATGTAAGCCACCATGCTCAGCCTTTTTGATTCTTAAGTTAATTCTTTGCAGTGCATAAAAGTCACATAGCTTATTAAGGAAAAAAATGTCAAGACAAAACAGTAATTCAGTCATATTCACATAGATAAACATTAACAAGAAGTGGTAGAATACTGAATCAGATTAAAAACTCTTCAGTCTCACTTTCTACATATATAATTTTAATGTATGTATTACATATGAAAATATATGAAGGTTCAAACCTACTTTTGCACACAAAATAGTTTTATTCTATTAGGCAATGAAGAGAAAATGCTCTGTTAACTGTAAAACTATACAACAAGTGGTATTATTATTTAAACATGAGATTTTGAACCTGTAAACAAACATATATCTTTGAAAGATAATAATTTGTAATTTTAAATATCTGCCTCTGGTCTCTTAATTGGTAAGGAACATGGATTTTATTTTATTTTAAAATAGATTTTAAATAGATTTCAAAATAGATTTATTTATCTTATTTTAAAATATTCTATTTTAGACTATTTTAAAATATTTTATTTTACTGTATTTTATTTTATTTTAAAATCCTTGTCAGGGATTAAGTCAGGAGATGAATATAAGGGATTTAATGGACTTTCAAATCGGTAATCCTCTTCATTCCCATTTTTGACTCCCAGTAATACATTAAGAGCATGTCCAGGCCAAGATTCCTTTGCTCTGACCCTGCTCGATTGTCTTCATCTGCAGCTACACTAAACCAGATAGGATTACCAGAATGATCAATTGGCAAATGAACTCATTTTCTTAGAAACAGCTTAGCTGAGTTCTGCTTACAGAACTGCTTTTCACATCTAATTTAAGCTTTATTAGACCAATTTGCCAAATGTTAGAAAAAGTTAAGGTATAATTCAAATAAATTTTATAGCATTATTTATTTTCATGAACAGCTTTATAATGAATCTATATTTTTACCCATCAATAATTCAGTATATTTGCTGCCATCTGTAAGTTTGGACTTATAAAGTTTCTGATAAACTTTGGCTACTCAGAGAAAGTTTACTCAGATTCTAGAACACCATGGCTTTTCTTATACAAATCATGTATCATAATTAATTATGTTAATCAGCACTGCAGAGTAGAAATACATTCTCAAAATATGTTTCATTAAAAATAAGCTTAAAGACTCTACAGTGATGATTTTGAATAAGGGTAAAGTGTCCCTTCACAAGGTCAAATTTCATCTCAGTTGACAAATATTTATTGATGACTACTGCATGCCAGCATTGTGTGGGCCAATGGAATGAAACAGCAAATATAAAACCTAACCTACTATCTCATGGAGATTACATTCTCATTGGAAAAGTAGATCTAAAACAAGTAAATAGGTAAAATAATTACACATTGTGATAAGTGCTGGGAAGGAAACATCATTTTAATGAGCAATTCAGGGTTGGAAGTTGACACCGAGTTCTCCACATAGGCAGAAAACTAGGAAGCAATCCAGTTTACTACTGTCTCAGTGTGATATCAAACCATCAAACACAAAGTTAGCTAAAAGCTGATAAAGCGGTAATTGTGTCCAATGTTTTAAGGGCTGCGAAGTATATCTACCATAAATGTTTTGTTTGGCTTCTGAAGCATTTCTTTAGTGTTTTCTGTGAGTCATTCTGAACACACAATAGCAGGACATGATCATCGACTGGAAGACATGAAATATAAATAGTGTAATGGTGCTGAAAAATCCCTTACCGGAGGCTGGCTAGAACCCCTATGCAGATCAAAGCGCACAATTCAAAGGTCACCCATGATGTCTAGCCAAACCTACAAACATGAATAGCAAGACTGAAAGATAAAAAATTTCCAACAGAAACATTGTAGACAAAGATGACATAGCATTAAGTGATCTAAAATTTATGAAGGTTTTGAGGAATTTTAACGTTTAAAGCTTTATACGACAGAAATGATTTCAGGTAAATTAGCTAATAATCAAAGTTTATGTATGTGACCGATATTTACTGAATTTGAATATGTGGAAGAATATCATTGAAAATACTATTTGGTATACATTCATAGTACCACTAAAGATATTTAATGGGCATCATCCTTGATGGTACATATACTCCTATTTCACACATATTGAAACACTTACTGTTGTACCATGAGAAGAGCAAGTTATTCTATTTTTTAAAATTAACATTGCCTTGAAAAAGATATTTGATGCTGTGAACAGTAATCCTATTTTTGATATTCTTTGTTTTTGTAGGACATATGAGAAATATCATTGAAACTGCTGAGGCTCCTCAGACAGGACCAACAAAATATTGTTTGTATAAAGGATAATCTGTCAGACACAATTGACATAGGGTCTTGCATTCTTTGAGTTATATTGACACTCTATGTTAATACAAGAGTGTATATATATAAAACCAAAAACCCTATCTCCTACAAACAAACTAGTAAAAAAATTCCATAGGCCCATTTATCTTCACCACCACCCCATCCCATATTCAATTTTTTTTCTTTTTCCTCTTGACTCTGACTTTAAATCTCACTGATTTTTAAAAGGCTCAAGTGTGTGCATCAAAATTTATCAGAAGCAGCAAATACTTAATATAACCAAAGTTTTTGTTATTCCCAAATAATTACAGGAAAAAAAAATTCTGAGAGGAAGCAAATGGTCAATTTTAATTGTCTGGGCCTTGGTTCAGAAAATCATGTATTTGGAGATTTAACAGACAAAGCGTTTGTTTGCATGCCTCCTACAAACTTAAATAGGCCTGAAATATACAGGCTATTAATTTTATACCTTTAAAATAAGGATATCTTTAGGTTTTTTTTTTTCTGTTAATATATATGTTTGCCAAACATTTTTCAGGATTTCTAAAGTGATTAAACGGCTTTAAACCAGCTGCTGTGGAGCAAGTGTTGTTACATAAGATGCATAAAGTTATCATCTAAGAGTGAGGAAAGACCTTTAAAAGTTCCAACAGTGGAAATGCAACAGTTAACATGATTTGGTCATGTCTTCAAAGATAACTTTTAAAAGTTTTACCAGCACATATTTATTGGCAATTTATCCCCTACTGATGATGTCTGATGGGAGGTGGGGAAGCATTGCTTGACTTATACTTCATTTATTCATTATATTTTATTAGCAAATAGACATTTTGTTTATTGTATTGGGCCAGAAAAATAAATTGCATGACTAAAAGATGTTACCTGTGTAAGGGGCAACCGAAATCTAATTTAGTAGTCCCCAAAATATGGCAGTATATGTCAACAGCTGACTTCCATTCCAAAGCATAGGGAACATTTTTATTGATCTTTTAGAATTTTAAATATATAGTTTCTACTCTGAATGATATTGTATTTGTGAGCATAATCAGAATTTGTTTCTTATTAATCTATGTTTATCTGATGCAACTTGCTTTAGGTGCTATTCTATATATATGGATGTCAACTTCAGAGGTCAAAGGCTTGTCTTTGTTCATTAATAAAAGTACATATGACTTTTTGGAGGTAGACAGATGATTTAGCACTCTTAGTACACCTTCAGTCAATACCTTATACTCACATGGAAGTTTTCAGAAATCCCATACTTTCTTTAGAGAAATTGATTAATATTTGGGTAAATTATACTTATAACCCTTAAAATAGCAGCCATAAAATTCATATTCTGCCTGGGACCTTGGAAATAACATAAATTCAACATAAATTCATTAAGAGGGCCAGGTATAAGGTCATAAGAAATTGTGGGAACTGTGGGGAACGGTAGAGTGCATGCTCTTTTTATAGGGTAGCCATTGCTAATCTACTTCATCTAGTTGTGCCAAACCAGTAAGAATGTGAAAGCAGTATTGCCAGATCTCTCTTTTTAATAAAAATTTCAACTTTTGTTTTAGATTCGGGAGTACATTATTTTAGATTTGGGGGGTACGTGTGCAGGTTTGTTACGTGGGTATATTGCGTGTTGCTGAGGTTTGAGGGATGAATGATCCTGCCACTCAGGTAGAGAGCATAGTACCTAATAGGCAATTTTTCAGCCCTTGCTCCTCTTTCCTCTCCCCTACTTCTACTTCCAGTGTCTATTGTTGCCATCTTTATGTCCATGTGTACCTAGTGTTTAGCTCCCACTTGTAAGTGAGAAGATGCAGTATATGGTTTTCTGTCCCTGTGTTCTCTTAGGATAATGGCCTCCACCTGCTTCCATGTGGCTGCAAAGGACATGATTTTATTCTTTTTATGGCTGTGTAATATTCCATGGTATACATGTGCCACATTTTCTTTATTCAATTACCTGTTGGTAGGCACTTAGGTTGATTCCATGTCTTTGCTAATATGAGTAGTGCTGTGATGAACATACGAGTTCATCTGTATTTTTGGTAGAAAAATTTATTTCCCTTTGGTATGTGCCCAGTAATGAGATTGCTGGGTCAAGTGATAGTTCTTTTTTAAGTTCTTTGAGAAATCCCCAAAGGGCTTTCCACAGTGGCTGGACTAATTTACATTCCTACCAAGAGTGTATAAGCACATTGAAATTCAGATTTTATGTAAAATGTTTTGATTTTTAAAGCTCTGTACAGAAAGATCACTGGCTTAGAGATCAAGGGAGCCACAAATCTTGTCTCTTCTTCTATCTAAATATATATGTAATGTTTATCAACCTTATTATGTCCCCATGAGGATAAAACAGATATGACAGTCTTTGGGAGGACATTAAAGAAGTGGTTCTCTAATATACAGTAGAGGAAGCAGGATTAAAAATGTAGGGGCAGTAGCTGTCATTCAGGTCAGTATATTGGGTGATCTGACACTAACTTCCTCTGCGACTTTGGCGAAATAATTGAACATCTCAGGGGAGAATTTCCTCATCTGTTAAATGGTGGTGGTGGTGGTAGGTAGTTAACCAGAGCAGTTTAGGCACCCCCATTGTGTTACATAGGAAAAGGAAGAGCTGCACTAATGAAAGGATATAAGAGAATTGCTCCCTTTATTTTTCCTTTTACTATACATTAGCAGTTTCACTGAAGTTCTTTAGAATCCAGTTTGAAATCCATTGCAGTAGATAATTCCAAAAGTTGACTGTATCTTTAAAATGTTCTGTTTGAAGTACTTTCCTTTGTTTGAAGAATCAAACTAAAGGAACAATCTCTTTAGTTTACTTCACATCAGAGGCTGAACATAATATGTGATATTAGATAGTGATTTTTAAATTTATCTGAAAAAGGACCTAAATATTTAAATTAAATGAGCCTGACATTTTAACTGGACTCCTTATTATGTGGTATTTTATTGCCTCTTGTCATGTGTCTCGCATGCTGTTTCTCTATATTATTAAATGAGATTCTGTGGGCTAAATTTAGGTTTCAAAAGTGAGAATATCATATCTGATTCTTATACTAAACTGACTCCAATCAAAGATGAGCACGCTGGGTAGCAATCACTGTTGTTAACTTTGTTGAGCTTCACATTTCACATGCCCAAAGTTGGAAGAATCAAAGTATGAAAATTTATTTATCAGTGGTACAGGGTAAAAATGACCTTGACTAATTCTAAATAAAGCCAGCTCTCAATTATTAACTTCTTGGGTCTCAGCCAGAGTAGAATCACCTTCTAGTCATAACTTGTGCATACGGGAAGGCTCTCTCTACAGTAAGGTTAATCAATGTCCTAATGCGGTACAATCATGATGATGATTGGAACTAGTGAGTTGTGTAGAGAACCCTCACTACTTACCACTATATGTTGTAAAACCTCAGTTGCTAATAGCTCTGTTGGTGATAGTTGTATATTGTGTATTGTATTTGCCACAACGTTCTTGACTGTGTGTAATCCTTGTTTTGCTAGTGGCTTTATAAGCATGTGAATATATGTTATGTCAGCCACAAAGACACATTTTAGTAAATTTCAGGCCTTTTCATCATGACTTTTGTTTCATAGCCAGAATCAGAAGTGGAGAGGGGCAGCAAAAAGAAAACTTTAGTAGGCAAAGAGGAAATAGAAGGAATACAAAACATTTTGGGCCAACTCCAGGGAACCCACTGATTTTTTTTCACATTATAACCTATTCTGTACTGAGCTGATAATATTAGTATCATCATCTGCTTGTTCAATAAAGTTTTCTAAAATGTTGATTATTTGGCAAAGTATAAGGAAAACTAAAATGAATTAATTGATATCACTAAAAGAACAAATTCAGAAGTATAGAAGTCACATTTTACTTAGAATGTCAAAAACGAAATATATCTATTTAACTTGTAGGCCTTAAAGCCCTAGAGTTATAGCTAGTTTGTTAAGCACTATTGTAAAGTACATTCCTTACATTGGACAAGATAAATGAGAAATTTTCAAATATCAAGGTAAACTCCTAATTTTCTAAGTTTTAAATTGTTAATAAAAGGACAGTTAACTCATGGGTGTTTATATATTCATTGAATAATTCTAACACGAATGTTTCTGTAGTCAATGATTTCAGAGTCTAAGATTAACCTATGAAACTCATGCCATAGGAGATGTAAATGATTTTGATTTTGGTGAGGATTAGTATAATTATATATATATATATATTTATATAGTATAATTATATATATTTTATATATATATGTATATAGTGATAGCCAAAAAAAGTTTGTTGAGTTTAGAAAGTTTTATTGTTTAAAAAGAGAGGGATCTTTGGTAAAATTGAAAAAATGCCCTCAAATCCAGTCATATATAGCCCATTAAAATAAGGAAGGATACATTATCACTGACTTGGTGTGTATGATTATATTTTATTTAAGAAAAGCGTCACCTCAGAAGAGGTTGGGTGAGTGAGTTGTAAAGCAAAATCAAATAGTTATGGCAGCGGAGTGACAGAACGTAAGAGTAGGCGAAAAAAGGCTCACTTTCACTCTTACTTCATCTCCCCAGCAACCCCAGACATATTTTCATTTTTTTTTTAGAAAGCTCTCTACAGACTTTGAGCAGAGAAGCAGTTGCTTTTTAAAAGCAAACAAAACAAAAACGAAAAGATGATATTTTTGTTTTTGTTCAACAAAAAGATGATGAACTAACCACATACATTTGTAGTGGGCAATATAGGAAGGTTCCCGTTTCTGTATTACTAAGAAGTACATTAAGGGTTAAAAGAACCACATTAGAGTCCTCACAGTTTTTTTTGCATGTCGTTTTAGATTTCATTGTTCTTTATTAAAGGATTGGAGAACACTGGGAGTTACTGCACTGCTGGAAAGAATAATTATTTTGTTAACAAGGCTAATTATGTGTTTTTAAAAATGGATCTCTTTTGTATGTGTTAATTTCTTTTGTGTGGATGTATGTATGACTGTGTGTGTGTGTGTGTGTGTGTGTGTGTATGTGAATGTGCATGTGTAACCCTTGTGAGGAAGATGTAAGATAATTCAGTATGCTCCAGAAAAATGTATATAGTGATCTGTCGGAGATGAATGGCTCCATGTTTAGGAAATAAGCACAACATTGATATTGGCTTACTTTCATCATCCTGTTGGCCAAATAATAGATGAGAAAAAATGAGAAATGGATTTTTCCCTCCAAAATGTTGGAATACCTAATGGGATGGGAAGGAAGGCTCTTGAGAGAGAGGGAAAAGACATAATATTGCTGAATTTTTTTGGAATTGTTACGACCCAAGGCCACTTTCTTCAACAGAAATCTATAACCTTATTTCTTTGTCTTCATATACGGAAAAGCCCTAAACCACATGACATTTCACGTTATTCTTTAGTCAGTGGGGATTATACTAGAAATGTGCTAATAACATTATTCATATATTTAAAACACTAATAGCAATTCAGGCTTCCTTACCTTCTATGTGCTCTTCCCTGCTGGTGTTTCATTGTGTGTAACCTATCTAAAATTTCTGCAGAATTTAGGAAGATGTTTTGTGAAATATAATAAAGCCTTGCTTAATTGGAAGCTAACTAACCAGAACTCTCAATTAACCAGTTTTATTTATTTATTTTCTGCTACACTCTCCTTTTAGAAGGAAGAGGCAAATGACAAGAAAACAAGCTGTTAACAGGTATTTATGTATTTATTTTTTAAAAATCAAATTCCTGAGAATGTCCTGGAGCCTGTACAGATTCAGCCACACTTTCATAATCTTGTTCCCTGTACTATACTCACTAAGGTAGGAAAGTAGAGCCCTTTAAAATTTTCAGCAGCAAATGCTGAATCTTGCTTAATCTTCAGTTCATAAGAAAAAATGAAATCACTGACATAAAAACTATGACACCTATGTAAAATAATGGGAAAGTTATTCAGATGTCCACCCGCCCCTTTGTTCTGGAATGCTTAGGAAGGTACATTCACTTTTGCAGGGCAGCACAGGCTATTAAGTGTGCTACAACGATAATGGAAAAGAATCTGGCTTTCTAATCTTCTGAGTCATTCTAAGTATTAGGCACAGATATGTGTTGTAGGCATGTTAGAAGTTCTAAAACATTTAAATTGTTTTCTTCTAATATATTTTAAACAAATATTTGGAAGTCTAAGAAGATTTATACTTGAAACCTCTTAAAATATCTATGAAAATCTTAGTAAAAGGGCAATCAGAGATAATATATTGTTCCAGGCCTCAGACATTTTAGGTTGTAGTGGTGAAAAGAACACACAGTGACTCAGAGACAAGGGCAAAGGAGGGGAACCCATGATCCTAAAATATATTTTGATAGTTCCTGTCGGTAATGCCCCTCTTCTCTTCCACACTTCTTTCTCAGGTTACATTAACTTTTGGTGACTTTTTTTGCCCCTTTCTTCAGGCCTGCCCTTGATGCAGGCTTTATCCATATTTTTCTATAAGAAAAATGTCATGGAGCTGTAGGGGAGATGAGGACTACACCATGGATTTATCCTGGGTTTTCAATATACAAAATAAAACATCACTATGGTGGTGTTTCTAGTATCTGTTACATTTTCTATATTAAAAGTTAGTTTTACATGTCATGCACACTAAATAATAACCAAGTGACCTGAAGCAGTGGATGTGCCTCCTTAAGTGCCAAACTTTCTGTTAGACAATGATATCAATGCTGGGGAGACTAAAACCTACTAGATTTTATTAATGACTGAGTTTAACTGTAAAATAGTAAATGGATTATGTTTTGAGTCTAGGCTTGGATATTGAAAGTGTTTCTGATTTTATATGAATGCAATTGAATTCAGGCATTGAAATTGGCTTTCACTTTATTTTTGATTTTCTAGTAAAATGATAAGCAAATTAAGTCAAGTTCTTTCTTCATTAAATATAGCAGTAACATAACTATATAGATTTATTTCTGGATTATCAAAATATACTTTTCATATGTACATATATATATAATATTTTTACATTTATTGCAATCAGAGAAAAACCATGAAGTGTTTTTGAAAGTATAAGTCACTCACATAAACTATAGAGAAACCAGGAGAGTCACAAACTCTACTGCCTACTGAGGCAAGGCTGTAACATAAAGGAAAGACTATAAGCAATATAGAGTGGTGGGGACTATGGTGAACCAGGGAGTATATATTCTTTTCCAAAGTGGTGGCTATTACTCAGTTTGGCTGATTATTACCATGTGGGAATGCAGGCTCAGTGTTGTTAAGATCTGACTTTTTAAAAGAAGCTGGGAATTACGATTTTTACATGAAATTCTCCAATTCTTAAATGTTGGTAACTAACTCAATAAAAAGCAAAACAAAACAAAAAAAGCAACACTGCACAGGCAAAACAAAATCCATCTGAGGTCAGGATATAGCCCATGGGCTGTCAGTTTGCAACCTCTGCTCTAAATTCTGAGTCCTCAAGGTATTGCAATTACAAAAAGAATCACAGTTTGTTATAAATGCACCTAAAGCCTTTGATCATGGAAAATTCATATAAGGTGAATAAATAACCAGTGGGAGTGCTTACAAATAGTTATTCTGGTACTCAAAATGGTGGTTATGTGCTTTGTGGGTTTTATTTTTTACTACTTCAAAATAGGCAATATAGTTTTTCCTTCAAGTGATTTGAAAATTAAAATTAAATTAGTATTTTTTTGCTTTCATGTTATCAGTGAAATGCAGTATGAAACATATTATTCCTGCCATGTCCACAAAAGAATACTTAAGTATAGTTCTCATCACATAACATAATTAATTAAGGTTTCTATTTAAAGTCCAATTTATTTTGTTTTAATAAGAAGAAAGCCATGTGTACAACATGTGTTGTTTTATTTTAAATTGGCTTGCCTTTTAACAAATTCCCAATTCCATCTAGTGAAATTCCTTTATTTTTACAAATGGTTAAAATAAGAAATAAAAGAAATGTAAGCAGTTAACACAACAAAACTTCATTTGAACTTTTGATAGGCATTGGCAAAGATAAAACAAAGTTGGTCATCTGAGATTTTATTAAAAGGTAACTGTTTGACTGATCTGAGACTTTGCTTGTTTGTCTGTCCCGCCATGGACCTTACCACATAATCCCACTGTGCTACAATGCTTTTGACATCTGTATGCCCCTTTCATCACTGGCAACCCAAAAGCATATTTGTCCAAAAAGGAAACAATTAAATTCCAATCTCTCTAGAAAAAAAAAAAAGAAAAAGAGAAAGAAAAACACCCCACTGTTAAACCTGCTTTAATGGTCACAATGATCTGTACCAGAAATCCTTAGTGAGGATGGTAAATTAACATTTTCATTTCTGATGAGAAAGTCAGGAACTTTAAAAAGAAAAGTAAAAACAGAAAGACAAAGAATTGAAGGCATTATCTCAAATCCTAAATAAACTAGAAAAAATCTCATTCCTTGACAAATCATTCTAGTTGCAGATTTAACACAAACACATGTGAAAGATGAGAAATTGTTGGGTAACTGGTCAACACATATGGCAATGTGCAAAATAGCTGATGTTTACTTAAATAAAATTTGGGTAGACAGCGCTGCCCTTTCCAGATCATCAGCTAGTTTTGACCACAAGTAATCTGTTACATGATTGGGATGCAATATGTTTAAATATATTAATTAATGAAACTTATTTACTAAAACTATAATAATTAAGGATCCTTAGTTAAGTGGTTAATCCTCAAAGGTAGAAAATTTAAGAAATGAGTGATTATTTGATGCATTTGACCAGCATAGACATATAAATTAGATAATTCAGGATAAAATATTGATGAACAATTAATCCTCTTTTTTCGCCAAGACATAATAATATCTAACATTTATCAGACGTGAGTTCAGGTGATTTTTCACATATTAGTTCTTTTAATCATCATAACAACTCTATAAGATAGGTGCTACGATTATAATCGTTGTCTTACAGTTGGTGATACTGAGTCACAGAGAAGGTTAAATGATTTACCCAAGGTCATACAGCCTATAAATACCAGGGACAGCATTTGAATCAAAGCAGTCTAGTTTCAAGGCTCATATGCTTTGGGCCAATATATTTTATAAATGGAATCAGGCTAATTAGAAAAACACCTCATTTACTGTTATATATTAAAGGACTTATTGAAAAATGACATTTCTATTCAGAAATCAAGTTTGGTAGCATCATTTTGATAGTGTAATAAATTAGCAAGATTAATTATAAAATAGTTCAGATAGAGCAGGAAGAAAAAAATAAGGAAAGCACAGGAAATACTGAGAAAAACTTGTGGATCAATATTCAGGTTTACTTTTTGCTACACTTAATCCACGGTTTAATTTTAAATATTGTATCTGAAAAAAATTTGTATCTGTGAAACATTAATATTATGAATAACAATAATCTCCTTTTTATTTCACAAATGAAAGATGACCACTAATCCTAAAATCAGTGTGTATCATTGCTGTGTCTTTTTAAAATTATGTGTGTATTTATACACAAACAACATGCAATGTTGATTTTTGTGTTTTTTTATTTTTGTGTTTTAAGATGTATCAAACTGGTGTGATATCATACTATTCTTTTTAAGTATTTTTACATTATGTTTTTGAGATTTATCCATATTGATACATATAAGTCTAGTTCACTTATTTTTTTAATTGTTATACTACCTTGTATAACACAATTTGATAATTCTTTCCTATATCCATAGGTTGATAATTAGGTTGTTTCCAATTTTTTGTTGGAAACCGTGCTGCAATGGACATGTCTTGCACCCATATGGGAGTATTTCTCTAGGATATCAGCCTAGAAATGCAATTTCTAGGTTGTGGGCTATGTGTGTCTTCAACTTGAATGGTTACTGCCAAATTGTTCTCCAAAGCTGTTCTGATTTACTCTCCTACCAGCAATATACAAGAGGTCCCATGTCCTCACATTATTGCCAGCGTAGTAGATATGTTTAATGAACAAACTATTTGAAGAAAAAATGATTCTTTTTATTCTCTTATGATTATATGCATACATATGAAATGTTGATTCTGATCACTTAGCACAGATAACAATGTTTACAAATACTATTTTTGTCATTATTCTTCATCTTAAAACATGTAATTAAGATAAGGATTAAAGATACTATTTTAAATTTGTAAAGTATTGTCTAGGTTACAAGCACTTTCCCATAAACTTTCATTTGATGAGACAGTATGGTGTAACAGCAAGAGCTCTGGGGAAAAAAAAGAGTCATAAGTCCATGGACTTAACTCTGCACATAAATCTGTGGCTTTGGACCTCAGTTGCTGCATCTTTTAAGTTACAGTATTAGACTAAACAATCTCTTAGATAAATAGTATATGCTTTGATCTATGATACATATCTTCCCTTTTCCTTGAAGCTATAATTTACTTATTGTGCATAAAACATAAGGAGAAAATTGAATTTGGTCAATTTGTGAAAATTGTTGTAACACTCTCTCTGGCTCAGTTAATAAGATCATAACTTTACCGTCATTATATTTACATTTCTTCTAATTCAAGGACAGTTAGGGGTGGATGGTGGAAGAGAAGATGTGACATATGATTTTGAATTCATGTTCAGTTTTTCCCATTTCAAAGCATCACATTCTAAATGCTGAAATAAAAAACAATGAAAGCTCAACAACTATTTGTTATGACTTTGTGTTTGCTTTCAAGCTCTTTTTATGCACATTTCTGATTCAGAAGAAAATATTCAAGATTTTCAGCTCATTTAATGTTTGATTCCAGCAGTACTTTTATGGTGCTACACATAACTACTTAAAGTAGAGAGAGGACTCAGGTTGACGACTCTGTATATTCTTTCTTTCTTTTCTTTTCTTTTTTTCTAAGGACACGAGCCCATGAAACAGCCTCAGGAGGTCCTGAGACACGTGCCCCCTTTATTTCTTTTTGAATAAGGGGGTAAGTAATTAGATTTTGTGTTTGGAGAGAGACTTTTTATTTGAAAGATCTGGATCTTTTTTTTTTTTTTTTTTTTGAGGTCTTTATCCTAAGGTTTAACACAGAACTTTCAGCTTTTCTTAGATTCTATCTGTATGGGAAAGACCACTAAGTTAGAAACCAAACCGTCTAATATTATAGGAGATTAAAGTAGAAAAGGGAATCAGTAGAAACTGATTTTATTTAAACTCTCAGAGTTGCAAATATGCTACATTCATAGACACACACACACACACACACACACACATCCTCTTGCCAGCACAGAATATTTGTTATTTTCAATGACTTAAAAAAAAACACTTAACCTGTGAGGACATTGAACACTGGTTACGAGTGAAGCTTCTACTTATGGAAGGTGGCAGTTCTGGCAAACAAAATATAAATCAGTTAATCTCTTGTGATGAAGACGTTCTTAGAGACCTTTCTTTCTATATGTAGTCCTGGGAAAATGTTTTGACTATAGCATTCCTAGAAAGTGAATTGACCTCCTACAGAGTTTCAACACCAGGTATTACAAGAAAATTGTGGTTCACACACTTTGTTCAAATTATCTTCAGATTAATACAATTTGCATACATGTACCTAATTGTCCAAATGTAACAATAAGCCTAGAGAATCCCACGTAAGTTGCTTTGGGCCTGTTTGTTAATGGACTGTGGGGCCCATATTTAAGACTTTTCATTGCTATTTTTGCTAATTGCCATCCTGTTTTTAGTTTAAGCATACTCTAGAAACCACTTTTTTATTGTGTTGCTCCCACTAGTTCAGAGAATCAAAATCTCTGCCAAGATACTCTACAGTATTTCTGCCTAGATCCTACCTATCCTACGTGGAGATTCAACTGCGTTATCTAATTTTTTTTCATAAACACGAAATAAATCACTTAAAACACAAGCTATCTCAAAATCTTTAATACAGTTTCAAAGATGTAGGTCAGAACATTTTCAAGACAACACTCCTTGGACATATTTCACCAAGTAACTGACAAGACTATTGGGAAATTAGTACTCTCCTTAAAAAATATATTGCAGCTGCTCAGTATTTATTAAAAAACAAGAAAGGAGGAAATATGAACATTGTCATATGGCCTTTATCACCTGCATTATTCAGAAATGCTATATGTATTTGAGACGTTGATAGATCTCTATTCACAAAACCAATTGCAGTCGTTCCTTGAACTACTCCTTATTGAGTATCCCCACTTTTGTTAGTCTGAACGAAGCCTTGGCAAACAAAACTTGTTATCTTTTATCAAAAAAACGTCAAAACCATGGACACGTTTGTCTTGACCACTGACTTCAAGAATACCCATGTGCTTTGCCAAGGACGGCATCTCGATACTGCTACTATAATATTACTATAAAATATTTTATTTTATTATTGAAAACCCAGTTTGAACCTTGAGCAACTCATTTACATGCTGTTTCTTTGGGATTACCTACATTCTTGTCCACTCTGACCTTGTAGTATTTCTCACAGTTGGAAATGTAATGCTGAGTGACTAAGATAATGTTGTTTACACAGACTTTAAGTGGAGTGACATTATAGTCAAGCAAGTGTCACATCACCCAATGTGAAGGAAGACTTAATTACCATAATCCTGTGAATACTAAAATTTCTTAGCCACGTGTAGCATAGTAATGTAATGTTTTGCATGTACATTTAATAATGCAAAGGTGTCTCAGGCTGTGTGTTTCTTTAAAAATGAAAGCAAAGTGGGATTACAGAAAGAAAATAGACTTTTGAAATTGGAGGATACTTATCTGAATGTTCAGGTGAAGTCTGTCGTTTCTTTTAAACTCCAAAGAGTTGCCTAGTGATGTGAAAATGAAGGGACTGCTGAAATATCCATAAATCTATACACCAATGAGTAGGGTGACAGACCATGAATTTCTCTGGAGGGCACAGGGTAGATGTAACTAAATGACTGAGACAGGATAAAGAGGAAAGGCTCATAACTACCTATTATTGTGCAATGGGGAACATATCATTAATTTACAAAAGAGTGGTGACATTTTCTAAAATTGTATAGCCCTATTCTTAAAAGTTTGTCAGTGTAACTAATTAGTTTCTAAAATGGAGTTGATTCTAAGACCCAGTATGAATGCATTTGAAAAGGCAAGGCATTGTCCCTAAATTGGTAGGGTTTGTAATACATCTTGATGAATGCTACAAAAATAATGTTAAGAAATAGGACTATTATGGTTTGTAGTCCTTGAAGGAATTATGCTCCATGGCAACGTGCCCTAAAGACATGTCCTGCTTTCTGTTTTTGATAACACTGAGTTTTCAATACAAAGAATTCAATTGCTCAATGGGTTCTTCTCCCAGTGTATGAGGACTCTAAAGATCTGTTGTTATTTCAGGCCATCATTGGAATTTTTGTTTTTAAACTAATGTTAATGTTCAAAAGAGGGCAAGTATAAAATGAATCAGCAATAAAATGTGAAGTTCTTTTTAAAATAAATCCATTAGAAAGGTGAGATGTAAAAAATGTGTAGCTCATCAATAGATTTATGTAAGTGATATTCATAATTTATGATTCAAAATACTGTATCATCTGACAGTGTTCCAGATGTTTTTAAAAATATGTAAAAGCTATTAAAACATATAAAACATCGAAGCCTGTTAATAATAGCAGCCATGCTTTACAATTAGGAGAGTTTAAAAGGATTGTGAACTGATTTATCATTATAAAATACTCTTCCAATAGAGAATACTTTTTCTGAAATATATAAACAAAATTTTCTTTGGTTTTCATTTGAACATTTTTATTTCAATTTGGACATTTTCCTTTTAGCTGGCTAGTCCTAGCCAAACAGTATATTAGTGTAACATAGTTTGTCAACAAATCTGTATTGTTTTGTTGCTTTAAAATGAAACTAGTCTAAATTACAAAAATGGTGATGTTATATGCTTTATGCTGCAAGTTTTACAAATACCCACTAAATCACATATTAATGTTTCTAACATATTAGGTATAAAGAAGGTAGTAGTTTTTATTTTTTATCATCAATTTTACTTGGCATTATAGCACCCACTGTATTCAGAACATTAAGTGAAGGGATTTGGAACATCTGATTGACACATCCCATTTAGAAATGGTGTATACATAGAGGCAGCCCTCTGTATCCATGGTTCTGCATCCTTGGATTGAAAATATCTGAAAAAAAATAAACAAACAATAAAAATAGCAAGACAGCAATAAAAACAAATACAAATAAAGGTTCAGTATACAACAATTTACATAGCATCCACGTTGTATTAGGTATTATAAATAATTTAGAGATGATTTAGAGCATATAGAAGGATGGGCACAGGTTATATGCAAATACCCTGTCATTTTACATAAGGGACTTGAGAATCCATAGATTTTTGTATCTTTGAGGGTCCTGGAACCAATCCCCCTGGGATATCGAGTGATGACTATATTTTACTTTTTAGTAGCATTAAAATCACATTGTGCTTTACATAGTTTATGACTGTCCAGCTCTCTGTCTTCAAAAATCACTCCGAATTTTGGAACTAAATTAGATACAATTAATGTAGGGTAAAGCACTTTTTAATAATCTTGGGTTCAGCACAGAAGTGGTTAAAGGCAGTGTGTGTGTTTTTAAATACACTTTTATTTTTAGGACAGTTTTAAAAATAAAATACAGAAAGAAAGCAAATACTGCACTGAAAGCTCCCATTCACCCCGTAACCAGTTTCCTCTGTTGTTAACATCTTACAATTACAGAATCAATTTGTCCCAACTAATGAACCAGTATTGATACACTGTTAACTAAGTTTATACTTTGCTCATATTTCTTCAGTTTTTCTCTAATGTTTCTTTTTCTGTTCCAAAATGTAGGACATCACACTTTATTTAATCCGCAGGTCTCTTAAAGCTCCTCTCAGCTGTAACAGTTTCTCTCCTTGTTTTCAACGACCTTGATAGTTTTGAGGAGTAGTGGTCAGGTATTTGTAGGATGTCCCTCAATCGGGGTTCACCTGATGCTTTTTTCATGATTAACTTGGGGTCATGTGTTTTTTGGGGAAAGACCTCAGAGGCAAAATGCCATTTTCATCATATCATGTCAAGGGTATATACTATTGTTTTGACTTATTACTGTTGAGATTGACCTTGATCACGGGGCTCAGGAAGTATGTCAGGTTTTTCTATTGTAAAGTCTACTCTCTTTCTTTTTTGTTTTCTTTCTTTCTATATACTCTTTGGCAGTCTTTGGAAAGCAGTCACTGTGCAAAATTATTTGGAATTCTTCTAAATGGGAGATTTCCTTTTCTGTCACATTTATGTATTTATTCAATTACTTATTTATATCAGCATAGACTTCTAGGTGTTTATTTTATACTTTGGGTTATAATCCGGTACTGCAATATTTATTTTATTGCTTAAATTGTTTCAGCTTTGGCCATTGGGAGCTCTTTCAGTAGGCTCCTGCGTACCTTTGACATGCCCCCAACATTGTGCATTTTTTCATACACTTCCTTACTTTCTTGCACTAGACGTTCCAGACTCATCTTGTATATTTCCTGCTCCAGTCCTAGAGTCAGAAACCATTTCTTCAAGTAGTGGTTAGGATAATTTTTGATCTGCTCAATCCTAAGACAGTGCTAAAGGTGGCCAAAAAAGAGGGTCAGAGAGTCTCTCTTGGTTTCATTTTCTTGTTTGTCTCCTACATTTTCCGTCATCCTAGTAATGCACATAAGTCTTATTCTCTCACCATATGAATTTGCCCATTACTCTCATAACATCCAGAAGCAAGAAAAGAATGAAAAGCCTCATAGTCTTCTACAGTCACACACCTTAATTTTCATGCATAGGTTTAGAAATGTGCTATGTAAGTCCAAGATACATGTCCTACCTGAAACCTATCCCCTTATCCCGCATCCCAATACACTACTTAATCTTCAGTTTGTGAGTCACTCTGGGCTCATTTTATTTTTCTCAGCGCATTGAGGTCAAATAAATTTGGGAAATATAGGATTAAATAGAGGTAAACAAACTTGGTTACTGCAGGTCTTCTTGGAGCCTATAATTTGTTAATTTGCTTTGTGATTCTATAAGAAAATATATTATACAGAAGACTTTCCCATCTTTTTTGATTAAAGTAGCTTTTTGTTCTGGAAACTAGTATTCCATAAAACACACTTTAGGAAATGCCGTACGAATGGTAAGAGGCTGGAATTTGTCTTTGGAAGTCTTGTGTTCGGTCCCTCACTGGACCATATACTAGCTCTATGATCACAAGCAAATCACTTAACATCTAGAAGTCTCTATTTTTTTAATCCATAAAATGAACCTAGGAATTTCTCTTCCAGGGTTGTTATGAAAAGCAAAAATGAGTAAAACCAAAACTTACAAGAATTCTTTGAAAATGCATAATGCAATGCAAATTTCCTAAGCACTGTAAAGGTCGGGACCATGCCTTTATTTTGCTAACCATATTTTCCTGGCATTTAGGTTTCAATATTCAATAAATATTTATTGAGCAATTGAATTATATTACTAATACTTACATTATTTTCTATTTCTCACCAAGTATTGTATAGCAGTTTACGACGTTTTATAAATTACTTTTTGATATTAGAAGTCCATGTAACAAAATGCAGGCAGAAACATACAGTTGAAAAGGCTATATATATGCAAAAAAAGCCCCCAAACTTTTGATTCCAGCCTTTGTTTTGCTGAGCATGTGCTCCCAGCCAATGGCTGGCTGCCTTCTGATTAGTTTTCATTGCTTCAAGCTGACCAGATTTTCCTTTGAAATAAGGGCACTGAAGCTTTCACCTCAATTCTGTGGTGATGTAAAATTCCTGCTGCAGAGTCACTGAGCTGGTGCTAGAAGAAGAGGAGCACCTGTGAGCACAGGCTGTCAGGAGGCCCTTGGAGCCCTAGAGTGTTGAGGCTACAGCTGCTGGGTTGAAAAGCAGTTGGAAGCGCTTTGTCACTCCTTCTTGTGCAACCACAGGAGATCCACTAAAGGATTTTTACTTTCTTTGGATGTATAATTTGTGTTATCAGGAGTTATGGAAAGGATCTCTTTTATAAAATTGAAGACAGAGTGAAGCTTTGATGGGGGTGGCAAGTTAGGCCCTGTTAAGCAATATATTTTGGTGAGAATAGTTTGGAGATAGTAATAGGGCCCTCATGTCTCCCATTTTGCCCAGTTCCCCACAAACCAATGTATTCTGTACGTATTCCCAGAGGTAAACTTTTCAGTTTCTAGCTTCTCTTTACAGAGAATCAGCTGGAGCATGTTTATTTTATTTGAATGTGAGAAGTTGTCAGCCTCCCTGGAAATGCTACGTTAATATTTGAAGTCCAGGAAGAACCCATGTAGCTTTGGAAATTGCAAAAATATTTCAATCAAATTCTAGGCTTTGGGATTAGTGAGACAATGGTCAAGATCAGTTTAGGGGGTCTTTCCTTTCTTAATATTTAAATCATAATTATATATACTAGCATACCTTTGTCCATTATGTAATTCATGAATGCTAGAAAACAAATATTTTAGTTAAAAAAAACTCTGTATGGGATAATGGTGGCCTAACATTTTCCACAGGTGTTGGTCAGAGTCAGAAATTCTCTAATGATAGTTAATTTTATGGCATTGCTCTTATTCACACTCTGAAATAGCAATTTTCTCCCCATCTTTATCTCTCTTGCTCAAAAAAATACAGACTTTAAGGCTTATATAAAATATGTATTTCGGTGAGAAAGGGAGGGCTTAATTTTAGACTATATATTACTATGACTTTACTGCCTTATGGATTTATTATTATTCCCTGACCCCACACCTGAAACTACTGCTTTCTTTCAAAAGCTAGACTACTCATTCGTAGTATCAACTGGTACTGTCATTTAAATTATTCACTACAGCTTTCAACCAAATATGTTAGTTCTTTATTTGATTGAAATGAATAGATGGACACTCTTGCAAGTATGTTCCTGACAATTTTGCAACCTTATTAGGTAAAGTATAACCATCTTCTTTTAAATGATCAGTTATGGGAAGGAGTTTTAAGTGAATATTTCAACCTTAATCCATAAATTACATTTAGGAATCTTTCCTTGCACTTTACAAATTTATTGAGTTTACTGAACTTGTAGCAGCACAGCTAAATTCCAGCAACTGCAAAAATAATTAGTGACATTAAGTTGAAAATGTTGTAAACAAGTGAAGTTATTATTCATTCTGTACCACACTACAAATGTGGGAGGACAAGTTAAATGATAAATTAGGCATGAACTGCTTTAATCTGTAACCTGAACATGTTAGCAAATGGCTTGCGTTTGTAATTAGTATTTATGGCCACAGGAGAGTGCCTCTTTAAAAACAGTGACAGAAAATTGATCAGTTTAGGTCGTCATAGCAACCAAAAAGTCCCATTGCTTCTGTTAGGTTTAGGTTATTATGCTATATACCCATGCTTAGAAATATATTTATGAACTGTAAAGATAAACTACTCAATAATGTAAAAGAGGTTGGGATGCCGAAATGCCAAACTGACAAAGTCCAAATGAATACCGAATTACTCGATAACGAGCTTAAGTGGTCTGCGGTTGTCATGACATTTCTTTTACAAAGCAAATGATGCTGGAAAAAAAAATCTTAAAACTAGACTAAAATGCAAATCCTTTTATGACAGTATGTGGTTGTCACGTTCATAATAACAGACAATAATTGATGATTTATAAGATGACACCGTGGCAACAGAGTCTTTCATCATTGGCACCCCTCGGTTACTTTTATATTAGGAGCTTGAGGATGCCTGTGAAAAGTTTCCAAGATGACATACAGGAAGATCTACTCTCATTAGCTCTCATTTAAAACAGGGTGGAAGCATTGTCGAGATTTTGGAATCACCTGACAAAATAAAAGCTGGCAATGTCTCTGGTTAAAAAAAACATGTCTGCTAAACTAGTAAGCACATTCAGTAGCTAAAATTGGACAGATTTGTTTTGGTCACTTAACCTTTCAAAGAAAGACTGTAATGCCTCTCAAGTTTGAGTGTAAGCTGTTAGATTGTTTAAAATTATGGTGAATGATAATATCCTTATACAGGAGGTGGGAGAAGGAGAGAGGGAGTGCAGCAAACCTTGACCTTGCTTTTAACTTCTAAAAAGATGATTTTAAAAATAGGATTTTAGTGTTGAGGACTTTATGAAAGTGGAATAAATTTGTAATTAGATATTCTAATTTATCCCATTTAATGTATTTGGTAGGCTGAGGAGTAAAATGTTGGAATTTCTTAGAAGCAATAATCTAATCAGTTTTTCGATTATAGATTATTATTATTTTTTCTTTTTTGAGACAGTCTCACTCTGTCACCCAGGCTGGAGTACAGTGATGCCATCTCAGCTCACTGCAAGCTCTGCCTCTCAGGTTCAAGTGATTCTGCTGCCTCAGCCTCCGGGGTAGTCGAGATTACAGGCATGCACCACCACACCTGGCTAATTTTTGTATTTTTAGTTAAGACGGGGTTTCACCATATCGACCAGGCTGGTCTCGAACTCCTGACCTCAAGTAATCTGCCCGCCTCGGCCTCCCACAGTGCTGGGATTATGGATGTGAGCCACCATGCCCGATTATAGGTTATTTAAAATATAGGAAATATAGTAAACCTCCTCTCTTGGTTTTATTGTCAATTTATCAGAAAATAAAATCCTTTAATCTTTGGAGTTTTTGAAAGGTTTCTTGGCCAGGTGCGGTGGCTCATGCCTGTAATCCCAGCACTTTGGGAGGCCGAGGTGGGTGGATCACCTGAGGTCAGGAGTTGGAGACCAGCCTGGCCAACATGGTGAAACTCCGTCTCTACTAAAAATACAAAAAGTTAGCCAGGTGTGGTGGTACACACCTGTAATCCCAGCTACTAGGAAGCCGAGGCATGAGAATCACTTAAACCAGCAGGCAGAGGTTGCAGTGAGCTGAGATCGTGCCTGTGCACCACTGCACTCCAGCCTGGGTGACAGAGTGAGGCTCTGTCTAAAAAAAAAAAAAAAGAAAAAAAAGACTGGTTTCTGGGTTATTCAGTCACTTATTTGATTGAACTAAAAGTCTAGACAATACATTTTGAGGTTCTTTCCAGTGGAATTGTACAATAATTTATAAGGGGTTGTAGAAACATCAACTATTTGAAATATTGAATATAAAATACTGAAACTACCACATTTAAATGACATAAGTGGAATATAACCATGTACATCAAAGTTAACCTCGTCTTTATACATGAGGTTTTAAAAAATATGGCTTTGAGGATTTTTCTAAACACTTATTTCTTACATAATTTTAAGCTTTTGTAAGGATAAAAATCCATAGTACTCATTTCCTTAAGAACATCACATAACCAATTACATAAAGTAGGATCTCTGGTCATACTTTTTATTGATACATTCCCTCCAAAGTTGTGTAAGGGATATGAAATCCTTAATTTGTGAGCCCCAACTATGCAAAGAATCAGCAAAATTTGTTCCTAGTTAACAGTTAAGAAAATGGGGTTTACCATTAAATGTAAGAATGATTTACCTTTACTTACATAAGAAAATAAGTTAAGTTTAATTCTGAATCTTATTCTAGATTGTGGGTAAATCACACAATAGAACATGATTTTTTTTTTTTGCACTAGACACTAATAATTTATTTTTCATTTTCTTTTTTCATTTTTTAAATAGTTTGTAATTTTTTTTTTATTATACATTAAGTTCTGAGATGTGCAGAACGGGAAGGTTTGTTACATAAGTATACATATTTTTCATTTTCTTTGTTAAAGAAAACATGTTTTCTCCAACATTTTGCTATAATGGATGTTTCAATTATTAATTTTATATTTGTTTTCCTATTCACTTCCATAATGGAGTTCTATTAGAATAATCGCTTAGTTGAAGGGTATAAACATACATTTTGATACATAATGCTTGATTCTGAATTTAATTAAAATGATACCTGTTCTTGGCAAACATTTTACTCTGTGATGTATAAAATGTATAACATGTAGAACACATTGTTTCTGTTTTCTAGGAGTTTATAATTTAGTCCACAAAGATACCAACTATGAGCCCTAATAAACCATAAAATAATCCCAAAGTACTAAATAAAGGGTGATATTGTATGATATATAGACCACAGACATAAAAATTAAAACTACTTGTGGTAAGAGAAAAAGTTAGGCTGAAATGGTTTTGTAGAGGATGATAAGTCAGGACATAAGATTATCCAAATTCAGAACTTAAGTCAATTTGGAAGATTTGAATAATCAGAAAACTGTTACTCTAGATTTTAAGAGCCCACATGACCAAAAGCAGAGAGCTAGAAATAATTATGGCATATGATGGGAATACTAAAGAACACTTTCCCACTTACACTGAAATGGTAGCACTGCAGAAAAAGAAAAATAACACTTATGTATTGCTTACTCACCTGATTTGCTTCTCTGTCTCCATTCTTGACTGATCTTGAGAATTAGTCCTTCCTTAACAGTGCTACACACGCTGCCCCTCTTGCTCTTAGAATAAAGTTAAAATATCTTAACATGGCTTACAAGGTCCTATGCCATTGGTTCTCAACCAGAGGTGATTTTTGCTCCTATGGGACATTTGGCAATGTTTGGAGGCCTTTTTGGTTGTCGCAATGGGTGGTGGTGGTGCTACAGCATCTAGTGGGTAGCAGCCAGGAATGCTAATAAACATCCTATAATGCACAGGACAGTTCCCATAAAGTGAAGAATTATCCAGCCTAAGATGTCAATAGTGCGGAGGTTGAGAAAAATAAGAAATGCTACCCTGTAGCATTTTATCTAACCCCTGCCCACCTTGTTAATCTTTTAAATCTTAAGCTACTTTCTCCCTACTCATTATCAATTTAATTACCTCTGTGTCCTTGAACATTCCATTTTCTCTCTCACTTTCAGAATTTCACATATGCTGTCTCTCTACCTGAAACACACTTCTGTTCCCCTTCTCCCCATACCTCAGCCCTTCATCTTGCTAAATCTACTCATCATTCTATATATGCCTATCAACTAGATTCTTTGAGTATATGAGTCATGCTTTATCCATCTTTGTATTCCCATTGCTCAGCATGTTGTTTGAGACATAATAAATGCATGTTAAAGCAATACATAGATTACTGGAGAGTTTGGATGCTAAGATAAACAGGTGGTTAAGGGTTTGGGTGATTATGTATAATGGCTGTGGTAATAAAGAGAATAAAGTAACTTTGAGAGAAACTGCAAAGGCAGAACTCCCATGGCTTGGTCACTGATTTGATGTGGATTGTGACAGAAGAGTTAAAGATGATTTCTACATACCAGGTAAACTGAGGGAATGGAGACAGAAATTGTAGAATTGGGAAGGAATCTTTATTTTGAGGTATAAGATAATGGGAATCTATTTTTATTTACTTGGTGACGCTTATAAGCAGCTAGAAATAGAGTTTAATTTGGGTGAACTTGCTATTTCTGTAACTGTGGGAAAGTAATTTAACTTCAGTCTCTTCGTTTGTAAAATGGAGCAAGAATAAGTACCTACCTGACTGGGTGGGATTCAGTGAATTAACACATATAAAACACTTATCTTTATCCCAGTGTTGGACATAGAATTAACCCTTAATAAATGGTAGCTGTTTTATTATTATTATTATTATTATTATTTTCATCATTATAAATGTCTTTTTTTTCCTTTGTCTCTGCATTTTGAAATTATACCTTTCAGTACAGCTACCGCTTTCCCATGAAACCTTTTATGATGTTTCAGGGTATCAATGATCACCTTCCTCCCCTGTAACCTTATAGCATTCTACATTAACTACTTTTTTTTGCACTTCTCATGTACTGCCCAGTCCCATGATTGCATACGTGTTTACATTATGATCCCTGTTATATTGCAAGTTATTTTAGGGTAATCATCTTTTCCTGACATACAGTAAGTGCTAAATAAATATTAGTTTACGATAATTAGTTATAATTTTATTATTGTCATTGGAAAGTCATCAACAGAGGTATTATAGTTGACTCAGAATTAATATGCCTTCCAATTTATATTCAGTATTAATGCTCCTAGTATTTTCAAAGAATATCAATTATGTTTTATGAAATAGAACAAAATATTTTAAATTAAGTGCTAAGTAATCTGAAAAATTTAAAATGTATTTAATTGATGCTAGTCAAGTTTCATTATTATAGAAAAGCCTTCATGATAAAAGAGTATTTCTTTTGAAAAATTTTATATTTTCAAGTTGCTAACTAATGGTGAAAGATCTTTTGCTTATAAGCTATGAAAGAATATTTTTGCTTGTAATGCCAAACCTTTGAAGAAACTGGGATATTAAACAATCTTATGAAAATGGTAAAGATTCTTAAAAATGAAATAAGCAATATCATGCATTTATAAGACTGTATATCCTTTCTGACTTCCTTTAAGATATAATATATAAAACATCATGTTGGTAAAGTGTTCAGAACCAAGTTTAGGAAATATAGCCCAGGGGTGTCTGAAGAGTTTTGTAGTCACAATAAATAATGTAAGAACTCTGATATGAGACATTCTTACTTGTCTTTTGCACACAATTTACTTTGATTCATCAACTCAATAAAGTGCTCTGTGTGTAGGAAAGTGTTTTATATTTGCAATTTATTTATTTACATGGCCGTCATCCCTACTTGAGCCAACCTTCTATTACTATTGATGTGTTTGGAACTGCCATTGGAAACAACTGAGACTCTAAGTGCACATCTTAGGGATACATTTTGTCTTCGGTTGAGATATGTAAAAAGGGCAGTATCATAAATGAATCTTAACTGAAAGATTACATGAGCATCCTCTCTGATTTGTAATGATGATCTCTAACATATAGCCCCATTTGGATGAAATAATTTTCTAATGTATTACAGTATTTTCTTCTAAGCAATTTCACTTTCTCATAAAAGTAGATCCTTTCCAAGTGTTCAGTAGCTTTAGTAAAATTGTACATAATTAATGAAGTTATTTTAGTTGTTTGGGATAAATTATGTGATACAACAAACTATTTGGCATGTATATATTATATTTCAAATGAAATTAATGGTTGCTTTAAAAACTGAAAGAATGGAGTTTCCTAGCTGTTGCATAAATAGGCAAAAGTGGCATGAGAATATTTATTACGTTATTCATGAACATGTATCAACAAGCAGTTACATTTAACTGGCTAACAGGTAAGTGAAAGGTAGTTAAACTAGTGAGGCAGTGACAAAAAAAAAAAAAAAAAAAAAAAACAACTTCAGATTAATGTCCCTGATGAACATAGATGAAAAAATCCTCAACAAAATACTAGTAAATTGAATTTAACAGCACATCAAAAAGTTAATTTACCACAATAAAATAGGCTTCATTCCCGGGATGCAAGGTTGGTTCAACATATACACATCAAGAAATGTGATTCACCACATAAACAGAATTAAACACAAAAACTATATGATCATCTCAACAGATGCACAAAAAGCTTTAGATAAAATCCAACATTACATTGTGATGAAAACCCTCAACAGTCTAGGCATTGAAGGAGCATATCTAAAAATAAAACTGCCATCTATGACAAACCCACAGGCAGTATCATACTGAATAAGGAAAAGCTATAAGTGTTCCCCTTGAATACCAGAAAAAGACAAAGATGCCCACTGTCATTACTTCTATTCAACATAATGGAGGAGGTTTTAACCAGAACAATCAGACAAGAGAAAGAAACAAAATCTATCCAAATAGGAAAAGAAGAAATCAAACTATCTCCCTTCACTTATGATAAAATTTTATACATTGAAAACTCTAAAGAGTCTGCTAAAAGCCTCCTAGAACTGATAAACAACTTAAGTGTCAGGATACAAATTCAGTTTACTAAAATCAGTAGGATTTCTATACATCAATAACTTCCAGGCTGAGAGTCAAATCAGGAACATGATTCCATTTTCAATATTCACAAAGAAAATGAAATACCTAGGAATACAGGTAACCAAGGAGGTGTAATATCTCTACAAGGAGGACTACAAGACATCGCTGAAATAAATTAGAAATGACACAAATAAATGAGAAATATCCCATACTCATGGATTGGAAGTATCAGTATCATTAAAAGAGTCATACTGCCCAAAGAAATGTACAGATTCCATGCCATTCCTATCAAGCTACCAATATCATTTTTCACACAATTAGAATGATTTAGTCTACAATTCATATAGAACCAAAAAAAAAGTGCTCAAATAGTCAAAGCAATCCTGAGCAAAAACAGCAAAGCCAGAGACATCATACAATCTGACTTTAAACTGTTCTTTAAGGCTACAGTAACCAAAAAAGCAATGTATTGGTACAAAAACAGCCACATTGACAAATGGTATGGAATAGAAAACTGAGAAATAAATCCACACACCTACAACCATCTGATCTTTTTAAGGCTGACAAAAATAAGCAAAGGGGAAAGGACTTCCTATCTAATAAATGGCACTGAGATAACTGGCTAGCCATATGTAGAAGGATGAAACTAGAGGCCTAAATTTTACTATATACAAAAATTAACTGAAGATGGATCAAAGATTTAAATGTAATACCTCAAACTATAAAAATTCTAGAAGTCCTAGGAAATACATTTCTTAACATTGGCATTGGCAAAAAAAATTTGACTAAGTCCTCAAAAGCAATTGCAACACAAACAAAAATTGAGAAGTGGGACCTAATTAAACTAAAGAGCTTCTGCACAGCAAAAGAAATTTTCATCAGAGTAAACAGACAAACTACAGAATGGGAGAAAGTATTCACAAACTATGCATCTGTCAGAGGTCTAATATACAGAATCTATCAGGATCTTAAGTCGATAGACAAAAACCAAAAAACTTCATTAAAAAATGGACAAAGGACATGAACAGACACTTCTCAAGAAGAGTCATAAAATTGGCCAACGAAAATATGAAAAAATGTTCAACATCACTAATCATCAGATAAGTGCAAATCAAAACCACAATAAGATACCATTTCACGTCAGTCAGAATGGCTATTACTAAAGTGTCAAAAACAAAAGAAAACAAAACAAAACAGAAATAGATGCTGGCCAGGCTGTGGAGAAGAGGGAACACTTATGCACTGTGGGAATGTAAATCAGTTCAGCCACTGGGAAAAATAGTTTGGAGATTTCTCAAAGAACTTATATCAGATCTACCATTTGGCCCAGCAGTTCAATTACTGTGTATATAGTCAAAAGAAAATAAATCATTCTACTAAAAAGACACATGCACACACATGTTCATAGTAACACTATTCACAATAGCAAAACCATAGTGTATTAGTCTGTTTTCACTCTGCTATAAGGACATACCCAAGACTGGGTAATTTATAAAGGAAAGAGGTTTAATTGACTCACTCTTCTGCAGGGCTTGGGAGGACTCAGGAGACTTACATTCATGGTAGAAGGGGAAGGTAACACATCCTTCTTCACATGGTGGCAGCAAGGAGAAGTGCAGAGCAAAGTGAGGGCAAAGTTTTTTTGTTAAAGCATCAGATCTCATGAAAACTCACTCACTATCATGATAAAAGCAAGAAGAAACTACCCCCATGATTCAATAACCTCCCACTGTGTCCCTTTCACAACACATTGGGATTATGGGAACTACCATTCAAGATGAGATTTTTGTGGGGACACAGCCAAACCATATCATCCCACCCCTGGCCCCTCCCAAATCTCATGTCCTCACAATTCAAAACATAATCATGCCCTTCCAACAGTCCCCCAGAGTCTTAACTCATTCCAGCATTAACTCAAAAGTCCAAGTCCAAAGTTTCATCTGAGACAAGGCAAGTCCCCTCCACCTATGAGCCTGTTTAATGAAAAGCAAGTTATTTACTTCCTAGATACAATGAAGGTACAGGCATTGGGTAAATAAACCCATTCCAAATGGGAGGAATTGGCCAAAACAAAGAGCCTACAGGCCCCATGCAAGTCCAAAATCCAATAGGGCAGTCGTTTAACCTTAAAGTTCCAAAATTATCTCCCTGGACTCCACTCCATGTCTCACATCCAGGTTATGCTCATGCAAGAGGTGGGCTCCCATGGACTTGGGCAGCTGTGCCTCTGTGGCTTTGCAGGATACAACCCTGTTCTGGCTGCTTTCACTGCTGGCATTGAGTGTCTGCAGGTTTTCCAGGTGCACAATGCAAGCTGTTGGTGGATCTAACATTCTGGGGTCTGGAGAATTGTGTCTCTTTTCTCACAGCTCCACTAGTCAGTGCCCCTGTGGAAACTCTGTGTGGGGGCTCCAACCCCACATTTCCTTTCTGCACTGCCCTAGCAGAGGGTCTCCATGAGGGCTCCACCCCACGTAGACTTCTGCCTGGATATCCAGGCATCTCCTTACATCCTTGAAAATCTATTTGGAGGATTCCAAATCTCAATTTTTGACTTCTGTGCATCCATAGGCTCAACCCCATGTGGAAGCCACCAAGGCTTGAGGCTTGCACCCTTTGAAGCAGCAGCCTGAGCTCTACGTTGTCCCCTTTTAGCCACAGCCATGGCTTGAACAGTTGTGATGCAGGGTGCCAATTCCCAAGGCTGCACATGGCAGGGGTTCCCTGGAGCTGGCCCAGGTAACCATTTTTCCCTCCTAGGTCTTGGGGCCTGTGATTGGACGAGCTGCTATGAATGTCTCTGACATGCCCTGGAGATATTTTCCCCATTGTCTTGGTGATTAACATTTGCCTTCTGGCTACTTATGCAATGGGCTTGAATTTCTCCCCAGGAGATAGGTTTTTCTTGTCTAGCACATCATCAGGCTGCAAATTTTCCAAACTTTTACACTCTGCTTCCTCTTGAATGCTTTGCCACTTAGAAATGTCTTCCTGCAGATACCCTAAATTATCTCTCTCAAGTTCAAAGTTTCCACACATCTTCCTGTTTTCTGAGCTCCCCAATTCTCTAGGAAGTTCCAAACTTTCCCACATTTTCCTGTCTTCTTCTGAGCCCTCAAAACTGTTCCAACCTTTGCCTGTTACCCAGTTCCAAAATCACTTCCACATTTTTGGGTATCTTTACAGCGGCACCCCACTACCTCGTACCAATTTACTGTTTTAGTTTGTACTCACACTGCTATAAGGACATACTCAAGACTAGATAATTTATAAAGGAAGGGAGTTTAATTGATTCACAGTTCCAGAGGTCCAGGGAGGCCTCAGGAAACATACAATCATGGTGCAAGGGGAAACAAACACGTCCTACTTCACATGATGGTAGCAAGGAGAAGTGAGGAGCGATAGGTGGGGAACCCCCTGTGAAACCATCAGGTCTCGTGATAACTCACTTACTATCATGAGAAGAGCATGGAGGAAACCTCCCAATGATTCAATTACCTCCCACCGGGCCCCTCCCATGACACATGGGGATTGTGGGAACTACAATTCAAGATGAGATTTGGTTTGGGACACAGCCAAATCATATCATATTGAATTAATTTACATGCCTATCAATGGTAGACTTGATAAAAAAAGTAGTACATATACGCAATGCAATACTATGTAGTCATAAAAAAGAATGAGATCATGTCCTTTGCAGCAACATGGATGGATCTGGAGGCCATTATCCTACACAAACTAAGAGAGGAACAGAAAACTAAATACCACATGTTTTCACTTATAAATGGGAGCGAAATATTCAGTAGTCCTCGACATAAAGATGGCATCAATAGACACTGGGGACTACTAGAGTGGGGAATTAGGGAGGTTGAAAAACTACCTCTTGAGTACTATGTCCACAACCTGGGTGATGTTATCTCTTCCCCAAGCCTCGGCATCATGCATTATAGCCATTTAACAAACCTGCACATGTTCACCCTGAATCTAAAATGAAAGTTGAAATTAGAAAAGAAAAAGAAGTTTGTTAGAGGTGTTGCTAGTTAAACTGACATGGTTTTAGTTTATATTGACATGCTTAAGGCACAGACATAATTGGATATTAGTTCAGAAATGCTAAGATATGTCCAGAATATATGGGAGAACGACTGATCCCTATAGTAAGCTTTGAACTGAGTGCTGGAAAAAATGTATTCCACAGTTTCACTTTCTAAGAGCAGAAACAGAATATGCATGCTTATTTTCTGAGTTTCTGCTGAGAGTGCATCTCCTCATATGTGTCTTCTGGTCCAGGATCTAAAGAATATTCTTAGATCTAAATTTAAAAATACATATTACAAGTTAATTATTTCAGTTTGTTTTAAATCCAAAGAAACTTAAAACCTAAAATGAAAATGGGAGGGAAAATGCATGCAAATCAACTAATGAAGCACTCATGTAGGAATTAGTGTCAGACCAAATTATTTTATTGTATTTTTTGCTTTTCTGGGAAACTAAAGTAAAGCTGCATAAACACAGAGACTTGAACTAACATGATTTGGTCTGAAAAGTTTTAGTTAACATAAGAATGCAATAATCAAATAAAACAGTGAACTCATGAAGAATATTGAGAACCTATTATGATTTCAAGGAAGAAAGCCTGGAAGTTTGGAAATCTAATTGAATGAACATGATAAACTTGGATTTATATCCCCACAACTCCCAGTTTCTCTGTGACCTTTTGCCAGTTACATAGTCTTGTTGAGCCTTCATTTTCTTATTTATAGAAAAGGATACTAATATTCCCTACACTGTTACTTTTTTATGAGAAGATGTAATACATGTAAACGACCTATTCCTCAATACTCAGTCAATAAAGGGTGGCTTTTCTTATCACTCAGAATCTTTAAATTTTAAGCAACTGTCTGATTACAAGCCAGGCACGATTAGTACAGACAAAGGTTTTGAGGAGAGAGCGAGATCACTGTGGACCAGCATACTTTGTGACTCCATGAACAAAGAAATGGCATTTTGCTTTTATTGAAATTTGAACTGTATTCAGTTGCTAAAGAGTGGGGAAGAGCTTCTAAATGGAGATAATCCATACCCAACCATACGGAGATAGAAAGGCTGATGAGTTTTGATAAGTCAGTGATGCAGTTTTTTTTAAGGCCTAGAAGCCCAAAGATTTAAAAGCATGGGGGTTACATGTGAGCAGGATAGGCAGAGCATTGAATTTCATGGATAGAGTATGATTTTGTAGCAGACTGAAGTAGTTCTTCAGAAGAATCTGAGATAACTGAGCATTTGAAAATAATTCTTTGACTTACAGTTTCTATTCTACAAAGCTTTCTGGTATCACAACCCATTTATTTATCAGGCCACCTGTGTGAAGAGGGCAATAATAGATATTATTTTTCTCTTTTTTCAGATGAGGAAACAAATATCATGGGTTTTATAATTAGTAAATGGCAGATTTGGGACTTAAACACATGCCATTTGACTGAATGTACAGTGCCCCTTTCACCACACTGCTTGGCTAAGTGTTATGAAACATCACAATGTCCCAGGTTCAAAGCAAAATGATATCGTTGTGACCACATACTATTAAATGGTGAGGGATTCTCAGTTGCACCCACTAGAAACTGTATGATCTTGCCTATGGTACCATTTGAATACAGTATAACCAGATTTGCTAAAGTGTGACAGGAAATATTTAATAAACATGTATTATATGCCAGAGATTGTATTAGACATCAGAGACACAAATATGCATGTGCCTTTGTTTCTACTCTCAAGTAGCTCAGCGTTGTGGATACTGGGATCAGATAGAGGGAAATGAGTGAAAAGTTGTGGAAGATTTTATGCCAGTGGTATGACTCAAGGGCTATGGGATCATGTGAAAGCATTCCTCCTCTCACCTTAACTTAAATTCTAATATAGATGGAGTAAATAACACTGTTGTTTCTCTTATGAGTATTATTATTACATAAATAATGTCTTTTACACCAAATATAGCATCTTAGATTATTTTACTAAAATTATGATAGTTGCTTCAATTGGAAATTTGTTATGCTAACCTAACAAGTAATTCAGCTACATTTGTATGAGGCTTTTGCGACTTGAGAAGTAGGAATAAAATTGGAGTAGAAGAAACATCTGGGAGAAGCTCTCTTTCTCAGATGTGCACTTTCTAATTATTCCTGTTAGGATCTGAACACAGGACACCCCTTGAGTCATTAGTCACATACACCATATATGATTTGTGTCACAAACTATGCTGTAAAGTTTCAGAGTACAGGTGTCAATAAATTTGTTTTGTTACCGTGGAGGATCCAATATTGTGCATGTTAGTAGATGCTCAATGAGTAGCTGTAACGTAAATGAATGAATTGATGAATAAATAAGAATAGAGTAAAAGAAATGGACAAACTACTCCAGAAAGTGAAAGTACATTAAATGTTTACCACAGGTCCTTCAAGAGCCTGCCTTCTTATATCTCTCCAGGATAGTCCAGGGGAGTAGGTTAGTTTTTGAGATTATTAAAGGGAGAAAAATATTTGGATGATTATCTATTGAGTAGAGAGAATTAATCATCACTCTTTTTTTCTGGTGATTTGTTAAGTTATTTATACAAGGCTGAATAATTTTTAGTTATTTTTACAGACCATCACACATCCCAACATTCTTCTCAGGTTGCAAAGGTATAGTGTGTGAGGCAACTGTTTAAAAGACTACTCATAATTAAGTGACCATCCATAAGTAAAGCACATGGAGTAGTAATTTGGCATAGTGGCACTTCATATTGATATTGATGTAGTTTGGATGTGTGTTCCCGGCCAAATTTCATGTTGAAATGTAATCTCAAATGTTCCTACCGCCTGGTAGGAAGTGATTGGACCATGGGGGTGGATGTCCCATGAATGGTTTAGCACCATTCCTTGTGATAGCAAGTGAGTTCTTGGGAGATCTGGTCATTTAAAAGTGTGTGGCACCTTCCCCTTCTCTCTCTTGCTCCTACTTTCACCATGTGACATACCTGCTCCCCCTTTGCCATCCATCATGACTGAAAGCTTCCTGAGACCTCCCCAGAAGTAGATGCCACCACACTTCCTGTATACCCTATAGAACCGTGAACCAATCAAACCTTTTTCGTTTATAAATTACCCAGTCTCAGATATTTCTTTATAACAATGCAAGAATAGCCTAATGCAGATATACAAAGGATCATATAGCAAATGTAGGAATGAAAGTAAAACTGATATCTCTCTTGTAGTTAATCTAAAGCCCATTTCAAATTGTTAAATGCCATCTGTCCAACTGAAGAACCTAAACAAAAGCAACTGAAAACTTGCGCTGAAGTAAACAGGTGAATAGTATGTAAGACAAAGCAGTTCCCCAAAGGCATTCTTAATACCTGCTCTTTATTTAACCCCTGTCTTAAAATAAATAATGCTGATGGGATGTGTTGGAGAGGTATGATATATGACTAGTGCCAATACTGTAGGCTGATAACCTATAGCATGACATCCTTATCTATAAACTTTGTCAGATGCATCACTGTTATTGTCACTTCACTAACTTGCACCGTTAATAGCAAAAGACAGTCTTTCCATTGTTTAAAACAGCAATACTTTACTAAGTGAAATATTTGAGGAACAATGAATGAAGTTCAGTTTTTACCAAGGAACAATCCTTTACACTTGGATTCATATTAAGTAGCTTTTTCTCAGTATGAGATAAAGTTGTTTGCACATCAACAGCAGACACTAAACTGTTTTGCCATGAATTATTTATGCTAAATAATCATGACAGCTTTCTTTAAAAAATAATGCTTTGCTAGAAAATGTTACTCTGGATGTCTAAATTAAACCTTGTTGCCTAATATATTAATATTTTGGTCTTGTGAATAGTAATTGGAAGCAAACAGCTGTTCCTAGTTGGAACTAACTACATGATTTTCTAATAGTCATCTTTCCACTCTGTGAGTACAGGGGAATTTCACAAGCCTTCCCAAAAACATGGGAAAGTAAATCAGTCTCATCCTATTGTGCATGGGAATTAAGCTAATGCTCTGGTGACATCTTTACAGACAATTTAATATTTTTGCTTGCTGGATTTTCTGCCATTACCCTGATATCAGTCACCTGATATTAGATTAATTTCTTACGTCAACTTGAAATTTGTTGTCTCAAATCCCAACTAAAATGTGTTTGGAGCTAAGATGCAAATTATTTATTTCTTTGACCTTTTCCTTTCCCAAGAGATGTCCAGGTATGCTCGATTTCATATTCACTGTCCCGACCTCCATAGTGTCCTTGTGTTTTGTTTTCCCGAATCTTTAACAGTTTAGCCTATCTTTTTGCCACATTTGCTTTGTCTGTACATCTATGCTAATTGTATAGTATATAGTGAAAGTAGTGCTTAGTACACGTATTAGTCAGGGTTCTCTAGAGGGACAGAACTAACAGGGTATATATGTATATATGTAAAGGGGAGTTTATTTAGTAGTAACTTACACGGTCACAAGGTCTCACAATAGGCTGTCTTCAAGCTGCTGAGCAAGGAGAGCCAGTCCGAGTCCCAAAACTGAAGGACTTGGAGTCCGATGTTCGAGGGCAGGAAGCATGCAGTGCAGCACGGAAGAAAGATGTAGGCTGGGGGCCGGGCGCAGTGGCTCACGCTTGTAATCCCAGCACTTTGGGAGGCCGAGGCGGGCGGATCACGAGGTCAGGAGATCGAGACCACGGTGAAACCCCGTCTCTACTAAAAATACAAAAAATTAGCCGGGCGTGGTGGCGGGCGCCTGTAGTCCCAGCTACTCGGGAGGTGGAGGCAGGAGAATGGTGTGAACCCGGGAGGTGGAGCTTGCAGTGAGCCGAGATTGCGCCACTGCACTCCAGCCTGGGTGACAGAGCGAGACTCCGTCTCAAAAAAAAAAAAAAAAAGAAAGATGTAGGCTGGGAGTCTAGGCCAATCTCTTGTTTTTATGTTTTCTGCCTGCTTTATATTTGCTGGCAGCTGACTAGATTGTGCTCACCAGATTAAGGGTGGATCTGCCTTCCCCAGCCCACCGACTCAAATGTTAATCTTTTTAACATTTTAACAGACACACCAAGGGTCAATACTTTGTATCTTTCAATCCAATCATCTTGACACTCAATATTAACCATCACAAGTCCACTCCTTGTCAACTTGAACCCATACACATATTTTGAGATTATACGTAATCTTCAAATGAAGACAATAATGAAGTATAATTACACCTAACATAATATGACTATCTCTCGTACAACTGGAAACGCACTGGTCCCCAACCCAAATACTATTATATAAAGTTAACAATACTTAAATGCTGATATGAAGTCAATAAATCTTATGTCACATGATAAAGGAAAATGAAATAAAATAAAGACATTTTCTTAGTACAAGTGTATACATGCACAAACGTTTTTAGCAAAAGAAGGAGGGAATACTCACAAAAATTACAGTCCCCGTTTCTGCAGCTGG